>NC_092728.1:99936285-100073785 GCF_047496885.1 Scyliorhinus torazame | reverse complement strand
ATCAATTTACGAGGAAAACCTCTTCAGTTCTTGGTCTGACCCACTGCACCACGACCTCCACCACAGGTAGGACAAGGCGGCAGGTCCCAAACCCACCTCATCCAGGATGGGAATCAAGCCCCATGCTATTCCCACCAATCTGTTCCCACTGGCTGTCCAGCCAACTGGGTCCACCGGTCCATCAAAGTAATAAGAATCTTCATTAGTGTCACAAGTAGGCTTACATTAGCACTGCAATGAAGTTACTGTGAAAATCCCCCAGTCGCCACACTCCGGCGCCTGTTCGGGTACACTGAGGGAGAATTCAGAATGTCCAAATTACCTAACAGCATGTCTTTCAGGACTTGTGGGAGGAAACTGGAACACCCGGAGGAAACCCACGCAGACACGGGGAGAACGTGCAGACGCCGCACATACAGTGACCCAAGCCGGGATTTGTACCCGGGTCCATGACGCTGTGAAGCAACATCGTTAAACTACTCTGCTACTGAGCCGCCCATCTGTGTGGCTGTTGTTATGGGCCAGGGTTTAGAAAACTCCAAAGTATATCATGGAGTTTACCTGACCTACAACTGTTTATTGATTTTCGTTACGATGAGCTCAAGAGCCTGCCTTTCAGGTGTTATTCCACAGAGGACATAGGCGCTTTAAATCAAAGAACGAGCTTTATTCTAAGAATTTAGTTAACATTTTTATAAACCCACATAGTAACCATTTTTATCAACTACCAACATAAATACCCCACACAGCTACAGTAATCTATGTATAACCTATAATAATTTCCCCCTTTAACTGTTCCAATTTAATAACAAGATCCCATAAACCAAAACCCCCTTTTTACAAAAACAGCAGGTAACTATAATCATTGGGTTTCTTCCTTGGAATAACTCTTTGACATTGAAAATAGAGAGACAGGCCAAGATACTTCTCTGTCTGAGTACAGCAGTCAAAATGTGAAAACGAAAGTAGAAACCGAGAGGCACAAACCAGCTCCAAACCAAAGCGAAAGTAAAACTTACTCCCAGAGCCACAGCCCAGCTCCACCCACATAATGACATCACTGAAGCCATGTGATAAGACAAAAGCATTGCTTAAAGGGACACTCACATGACACTGTGATAACACCCACTTATATATGCATGCTGTAGTTTAGAGCTATGGATAGTAATGGCAGAGATTCCAATTCCCTTCCATCATGTGGTTGACCAGGAACCTCTCCACTATTTTATCACCTGCCATTGGTGTACAAGTTGAAACATAAAAACAAAGAAATTAGGAGCAGGAGGAGGCCATTTGGTCCTTCAGGCCTGCTCCGCCATTCATTATGATCATGGCTGATCATCCAATCAATAGCCTAATCCCACTTTCCCCTCCCCCCCTCAATATCCTTTGATCCCCTTCGCCCCAAGTGCTATATCTGACTGCTTCTTGAAAACGTACATGTTTTGGCCTTCACTACTTCCTGTGGTATTGAATTCCATAGGCTCACTACTCTCTGGGTGAAGAAATGTCTTCTCATCTCTGTCCTTAATGGTCTACCCCGTATCCTCAGACTGTGACCCCTGGTTCTGGACACACCCACCATCGGGAACATCCTTCCTGCATCTACCCTGTCAAGTCCTGTTAGAATTTTCTAGGTTTCTATGAGACCCCCCCTCATTCTTCGGAACTCCAGCGAGTACAATCCTAACCGACTCAATCTCTCCTCATACACCAGTCCCGCCATCCTGTGTATCAGTCTGATAAACCTTCGCTGCACTCCCTCTATAGCAAGAACATTCATCTACGTAAGGAGACCAGTTTACTATTTGCCTTCTTTGCCGCCTGCTGTACCTGCATGCTTTCCTTCAGTGACTGGTGTACGAGAACACCCAGGTCTCGTTGCACATTCTCCTCTCCTAATTTATGGCCATTCAGGTAGTAGTCTGCCTTCTCATTTTTGCGACCACACATTTATCCAAATTATACTGTATCTGCCATTCATTTGCCCACTCACTCAACTTGTCCAAATCACACTGAAGGATCTCTGCATCCTCCTCACAGCTCACCCTGCCACCCAGGGTAATCTGCAAATGTGGAGATATTACATTTTGTTCCCTCACCTGAATCATTAATCTATATTGTGAATAGTTGAGGTCCTATCAGTACCCCATTTGTCACTGCCTGCCAATCTGAAAAAGACCCGTTAATTCCTATTCTTTGTTTCCTGTCTGCCAACTAGTTTTCTATTCATCTCCATACACTACCCCTAATCCCATTCATTTTAATTTTACACTCACCTGTTTGGATGTGAGCACACTTTCCTTGATTATAAAATCCTGCAGAGGGACTTGAATTCAGAGCCCTCAGCTCAGAGGCAGGGACACTACCCACCGTGCCACAGATACTGCCTTTTCTGGACAATTTGTGGCAGTTTAAATTAAATGAGATGGACTCTCCATCTCCAGCCACTATGCCTGTTTCTATGCTGTATTTATTTCAGTAATTCCACATTTTGCACTGAAGAGTTGCTGGAGTTCATTGAACTTTGAATAGTTTTGACAAAATAAATGAGGAGAAACTACTTTTAGTGGCAGAGGGGTCAGCAACCAGATTGGAGGTGATTGGCAAGAGAACCAGAGGATATTTGGGAAACAATTCTTTTCACCATGAGTTATTGTAATTGGGAAGCACAACTTGAGGGGCAGTGGAGAAGATGCAAGTTTAGCTTCCAAAGGGAATTGGGAAAATATCAGAAACGGAAAAGATCACAGGGCTAAAGGGATATTGTCAGGGTGTGGGGTAATTTTGCTGATGTGCTGGCAGAGTTCTCGAGGTGCGATGGTGGAGTTCCTCCCTCTGGGTTACAAGTTCTAGGTTGAAGTCGAACCTGATGGCTACAGAAGGTGCATTCAGAATGTAGCCAAACAGTTTGATTATCAGCCTATAAATCTTTCCAATACGCCTGATAGCAGGCAGGGGAGAGTTTCCTGGTTAGCCAGAATGCACAAGGCAATGGCAAGCTACGACAGAACTTTGCCAAGCATCATCATGGACCCATCCAATGGAAGTGCATGGTCGCCAATGCCCTTTTAATGAATAGCACCTTAAGAAGGAGAGGTATATTTGTGTAGGAATTAAGGTACTGGTCCAGTGACCTTGCAATTTGAGTTCAAAACCCACTGTGCAGCTGGTGAATTTAAATTCAGTTAATTAAATAAATCTGGAATAAAAGGCTAGTATTTATAATGGTGACCATGAAATGACTAGACTGTAAAATCCATCAGTTGGAAGTATGTTGTCTTTTCCTGACCTGTGTGTGATTCCAATTTTCATTACTATTCATACATTCTTAACTACCCACTGAACTATCCTTGCAAGTCATTCAGTTTATGGGAACACAACTACCTGCAGGTTTGCCTCGAAGTGACACACCGCCTTAACTTGGAAATACATCACCATTGCTGGACCTCCCTACCCAGCATCACACAAACTGCAACGCTTCAGTAAGGCGGCGCACTAGCACCTTTAGAAGGGCAACTAAAGAACGACAATAAACGTTGGCCTTGCCAATGATGCCCACATTCCATGATAGATCTGCCAAAGTGCATAAGACCATCATGGGTCAAATAATTCCCTTCTGCACTTGATGTGGAGTGAGTAGTGGTTCAGCGGATGGCGTTGTCTCCTCTGACCTCCAAAATTGAAGGTTCAAGTCCCACCCCAGGACTTCAGCACAAAATACGTGGGCTGCTATTCCAGTGCAGTACTGAGGGGGGTGCTACATTATTGGAGATGTTATCTGTTGGATGAAATGTTAAAATTGTGGCTCCATCTGCCCTTGGATGGATGTAAAATATCTTGTGATATTGTTAGGAAATTGTGAAAAATTTAAAAAAACACAAGGAATCCAATCATCGGGAACGTTTACTGCTGGTTGTATGGTTTTAAATAATCCCCAAACTATTCTGAAATGGAAGTTGTGATAAAGATAGGTTGGCTGGGTTGATGAAACTAGACTTGTGATATGCTGATTAGCCAAGAAACACAGTACACAGATGTTTACCTAAGGCAAGTTGGTAATAATGGAGGATAGAGCGTCAAATGTTAAAGTAAAGATAATAAATATTCAAAAGAGAAGACGGGAGTGAATTTCGTACTTAGATTTTTAAAAAGGTGAACTTGCATGATAACGGTAATTAAGAGTAACTTCTGAGAAGGTGAGTCCAAATAAGGGAAGTTCAAAAGGGAAAAACAGTATATCAGAGGCAAATTCACACTATGCTAAGGAGCTGTTTTCAGATCCAGCCTAAGGCAGTGAGTAATGCCCACTATCAACGAGCTGTGCCTCGAGAAATCCTATTTGAGAAGCTAATTGTCTCTATCCTAAGTCAGAGGCAACCCCAACAGATATAGGTGCCTGGTGTGGTAACTATTGCTGGATTTTGCTCATAGTTTTAAAACCGATGGGATGTTGTTTGGGGAAGTTTAGCTGTTTGGTTAGGAAAATAGAAGAGTTTCGAACTGGATAAATCTAAAGATACTGTGCATGGCCAGTTATGGATTTTTTTTTTTTGATTTTCTTGTTGTGAGTGTTTTATTGTTTAATAAACATCTACTTTGTTTTAAGTCATCCCAAATATATCTGGGACTTCCTTCAGTGGTCTTCACATATTTCCTTACATTACACCAAAGAGCAAAATACAATTGAAAGCAGGCATTCCAAATTTCACTTGTGGGATTGGAATACCCTGGCATTTAACATCAGCTTTGCTCTTAACAAAATGTTTGCAAGGCAAAAAGACACTGCGAGCCACATGGAAATCAAGTATCCAACTGTTTATTTTGGTTTCTGGTTTATATACATACAGATATACATATTCAAATGGTCAAAAGGGAATGCTGTTGAACTCCTCCCTCCTGAATGAAAAAGTTACACAATGTTCAAATTCCATTCAACTTATATACATTTCTTGTTTTTCATTTATTTACAATTCCAACTTAATAACTAGTTTCCAATTACCTCCCGTAGGAGCGTTTTCAAGGCCTGTGTATTGAGTCAGCTTTTATGTGGGGTTCTCCACTTGTGTTATGGCTCAACTCAGTACAGAGAGCAACAAACACTACAACCTGGATAAGATGGCTTTATTATCCCAAGCTTGATTTCAGGTACATGAGAGATCTGGATACATGCCAAGATCGATCTGCTAAACACTGATAAAAACACATCAATTATACGGTTTCTAAAAATCAATAGCCCACCCCAGTTGGACTTGATCCAATCCTTGGAGCTGTCATTTCCATATTATCCAGTAAAATTACTTTAAACAAACTGATGACTTGTGGTCAGCTCATGATTTAACCCCATCCTTGTTTACCAAGAACTTGTGTCCATTTTAACATTGTTTGTCAGGCATTGTCAATCTTGTATCGCAGTCAGTTCCTGTCCAACTCTTTGTTCATCCAGGGGCAGGATACCATGGCTGGCTTCCTTTTTACTCCATGGATTGTTTGAAACTGGATATTGGGGCCACTGATAAAAACTGTTCACTAAGTTGACAGTGTAATCTGCTGATTACACAATCCCGTCAAAAACATGGGCAAGTTAGCTAACTTAAATCCCATCATGCATTGTGGCCACTGCTTGTAGCTAGAGTTTACATGATTATCACTGCTATGCCCTGTGGGCAGCGCGGTGGCACAGTGGTTAGCATTGCTGCCTCACGGTGCCGAGGTCCCAAGTTCGATCCCGTCACTGTGGAGCTTGCACATTCTCCCCGTGTTTGCGTGGGTTTCGCCTCTGCAACCCAAAGGATATGCAGGGTAGGTGGATTGGCCACACTAAATTGCCCCTTAATTGGAAAAAATAAATTGGGTACTCTAAGTTTTAAAAAACAAATCTACGTCCTAAAATACAGGTTTAATGATTACTGGGTATACTTTCTATGATTAATCTCAATCCTTAATAAACTAAGTTGTGTAGAACTATTCTAGTATTATTCTAGTTCTTCCGTTTTCGGAGGTCTCACCTCTGGACACTACCCTTCACCTCCTTTCTTGGCCCAAACCTTCAGAGGTTGCGAAAGGATCTTGACCCATCTTGGCCTGAAACTGAGGAGAAGATTCGCGAAGAAAGACTTACTTTTTTGCCCTTGACTTTCAAATGAATTTTCCACTTCATCAGACATACCTGCCTGACACTTGATTCAGTTTGAACTGCTTTCAGGCGCAACTTGCGTTGGATAACTATTGGCGCTCATATCACAGCTATCCATTATATCAGACTCATTGGATTCTTACCAACTGCCTTCTTCTTCACGAATCTCTGAAGGTGAAGCATGATCTATATGTACAAACGTAACCTTTCCACTACCAAATATCCTGACCAAATATGTGCGCGGTCCACATATTTTCATGACTCTTCCTGGTTGGCATTTCAACCACTAATGAAGAAGTTCTTTCACGTGGAGCTTTTGGTTCAACCTCAGATTTCTTTCCACCACTCTCCCCCAATCATAACCCTCTTTCTGCCTTGCCTGGTCCTCTTCTGCTGACTGTGCTAAATGTGATTTCAGCAATGAAAACCTTGTTCTAGGCTGTCTTCTAACACAAAGAAAATCAGCTGACGTCCTGTAGGTAGTAGTGTGAGGTGTGTTATGATAAATAAACAAAAAATGGTTCATTTGTAATTTAGTGACAACTGACATTTCTTCCAATTTGTAACAAGCTTTTGTTTCGCAAGAGCATGCTTAACAATTTGTACTGTGCACTCTGTTGCTTCATAAGAAGCAGGATGATACCATGAACTCTAGCATATTTTACTCCCTTTATTCTATTGAAATTTGAAAACTCTTTTAAACAAAACAAAGGTTAGTTGTCAGACACAATTTCCCCAGGGAACCCATAAGCAGCAAACAAACTATGAAAAATATCTAGAGTTTTTGCTAGTGCTGTTTCGAATGGCTAAGTGAATAGCACTTAACCTTCAAATTCTACAAAATTTATGTGCAGCCTCTGCCACAATCCAGCTGGCTATTTCCATGGTTGCAAAAGTAGCAGTGGCAGCTTTTCTACTGTCTGACATATTCTACACTGTTTCACTCTATGTTCGATATCTTTATCTAAACCTGGCCACCAACGCTAGCTTCTCATGAGACTCTGTCAAGCTTTTCCCTAAGTGTTGATCATGAAGATCATGTAGCAACTGTGACCTGTATCTCTCAAGAATTACAGGTCTAGGTCCCCACATAACACAACTTTTATCAAGGGTGGCACAGTAGCACAGTAGTTAGCACTGTTGCTTCACAGATCCAGGGTCCCAGGTTTGATTCCCGGCTTGGGTCACTGACTGTGAAGAGTTTGCATGTTCTCCCCCTGTCTGCGTGGGTTTCCTCCCGGTGCTCTGGTTTCCTCCCGCAGTCCAAAGATGTGCAGGCTAGGTGGAAAGAACATACTAAATTGTTCTTAGTGTCCAAGAAAGTAAGGTGGGGTTACTGGGTTATGGAGAAAGGGTGGAGTTGTGGGTCTTAAGTAGGGGGCTCTTTCCAAGGGCCGGTGCAGGCTCGATGGGCTAAATGACCTCCTTCTGCTCTGTAAATTCTATGATTCTACAACTGGCAACTCATTCTTATGCATACAAAAGGCCTGATTTCTAAATTCAGTATCTGTGTTGGTCACCACTTGCGATATAGTTGTATATCACTGTCAATACAGGGTTGCTGTGAGTTGTTCTACCAATGTCAACTGCTATGACTGGCAACTCATTTACATGTGAAAAGAAAAATACATTTTCCCTGTTGGACTCTACCTCAGATGTGGATCATTGGCATTACAATGATTGTTTGATTGTCTTTATTTAATGGTTATACTATTAAGCAGACAAAATCAAGGACAATCTCTGCCTTCGGGCAGCAGCTAAACTGGTGACTTTGGATTCAAAATAGCTGCCAGTGGCAAACTATCGGTTTCAATCGTGAAACTACGATTGGACAAGTATTTCTTTTTGCTCCCAAAATCAAAGACAATGCCTCCCATTCTATCCGAACATAATTATGCTCTCTGGCACTCAGGGTGTGTGGAGCAAATGCAATTGATCTCTCCACTCCATTATCCAGCACATTAGAGTTCCCATCCTCTTTGCAAGACTGTGATATCTTTACAGAACAAAAAAAAGACTGTGCGCCACATGGAAGTCAAGTACCCGACTGGACTGAACTAAAGACAAAACTGCGGATGTTGGAGATCTGAAATTAAAACAGAAAGTGCTGGAAAACCTCTGCCGCTCTGGCATCATCTGTGGAGAGATAAACATAGGTAATGTTTTGAGCACTAACCAAACTTAACCGGTTTATTCTGGTTTTGGTTAATATGCACCCACACACAAATGGCCGCAAGAGGGTGCTATTACAGAACGCATGGTCACTATTTCTAAGAAGGGAAGGGGAATTAATCGGGGTGCCCTGCACAATATTTAGCCTTCAAACAACATGGTGTCACGGTAGCACAATGGTTAGCACTGCTGCTTCACAGCTCCAGTGACCCAGTTTCAATTCCTCCCTCGGGTGACTGCCTGTGGGGAGTTTGCACTTCCTCCCCGTGTCTGCGTGGGTTTTCTCCGGGTGCTCTGGTTTCCTCCCATGGTCCAAAGATGTGCACGTTAGGTGGATTGGCCATGATAAATTGCCCCTTAGTGTCCAAAAGGTTAGGTTGGGTTACGGGGATGGGTGGGGGCATGGGATTAGGTGGGGTGCTCTTTCCAAGAGCCGGTGCAGACTCGATGGGCCGAATGGCCTCCTTCTGTGGTGTAAATTCTGTGATTCGATGACACAAAATAGATCATCTGGTCTCGGGGCTCACAATAGCACAGTGGTTAGCACTGTTGCTTCACAGCGCCATGGTCCCAGGTTCAATACCCGGCTTGGGTCACTGTCTGTGCGGAGTCTGCACGTTCTCCCTGTGTCTGTGTGGGTTTCCTCTGGGTGCTCCGGGTTCCTCCCACATGTCCCGAAAGATGTGCTTGTTAGGTAAATTGGACATTCTGAATTCTCCCTCCGTGTACCCAAAAAGGCACCGGAACGTGGTGATAAGGGGATTTTCACAGTAACTTCACTGCAGTGTTAATGTTAATGTGTTACTTGTGACAATAAAGATAATTATTATTATTTCTGTTGGTGGGAGCTTGCTGTGCAGAAATTGGTTGCTGTGGTTCCAACGTTACACTAGTGAGTACAATTTGAAAAGTATTTAATTGGCTGGAAAGCACACTGGCAAGCCCTGCGCCTTTACAGGGCTGGTTTAGCACAGTAGGCTAAACAGCTGGCTTGTAATGTAGAACAATGGCAGCAGCGCGAGTTCAATTCCCGTACCGGACTCCCCGAACAGGAGCCAGAATGTGCCGACTAGGGATTTTCACCGTAACTTCATTGAAGCCTACTTGTGACAAAAAAGCGATTAGCATTATTATTAAGTCTGTGGAGCCAGTCACTCCCAGCAAAAGCGGAAGTGTGGGAACTACAACGCCCAGAATGCATTGCGCGCGCGGCGCGCCTGCGCACCGGGCTAACCCGGCGGAGGGCGGGTGAAAGGTCACACTGGTTGGTGGGATCGAGCGCGGGGGTGAGAGAGGCCCGGGCCCGCTGGGCGGACTGACTGCCATGGTGGCCACTGACAGGGCGGAATAAGGGGTTTTGATTCACCCCCGGGGGGGCCATGTTTGTGCAGGAGGAGAAGATCTTCGCCGGGAAGGTGCTGAAGCTCCACATCTGCACCATGGAGGGGGCCGAGTGGCTGGAGGAGGTGACCGAGGACACCAGCATCGAGAAACTCAAGGAGCGCTGCTTGAAACACGTAAGGCCCCCCCCGCCCCGGGGAGGGGTGTGAGCGGGAGGACAGGGCGGGGGAGAGGGTGTTTGGAGGTGGGGAGGGGATTTGGATATGAGGGAGGGAGGTTTGAGGCGGGGAGGGAGTTTGGAGATGAGGGAGGGGGTTTGGGTGGATGGGGTTTGGAGATGAGGGAGGAAGAGGGGTTTTTGGTGGGTTGGGGAGGGGGTTTGGAGTTGAGGGAGTGGAGGATGGGAAGGGGGGTTGGAGATGAGGGAGTGGAGGATGGGGTGGGGGGTTGGAGATGAGGGAGGGGGTTTGTGTTTGGGGAGGAGAGTTTGGAGATGATGGAGGGGCTGTGGAGGAGGGGGTTTGGAGATGAGGGAGGAGGCTTGGGGGGTTTTGGAGATGAGGGAGGGAGGGGGGGTGGGGGTTTGGAGATGAGGGAGGGAGGGTGGGGGTTTGGAGATGAGGGAGGGAGGGGGGGTGGGGGTTTTGAGGGGTGGGGAAACTTGTTTCTGGGAAGTGGGCCAAGGGGTTTCTGGGGGAAGGGATTTTGTGGTGGGTGGGGAAGAGGTTTGCATGGAAGGGATTTGGGGGGTGGGGGGGTGGAGAAATAAGTCGCTGGTCATGACTATGTACGCCAGGCTGCAGAGAGTGTCACCTTTTCCCACTTTCACCAACTATTGATTCCCAGGTCCAGTAGTCGATGTTTGGGGCTTTCATGCCATACTTGCAAGTATCTTTGAAGCCCTACTTGTTGCCTGGCTCTGACTATCTCACCATACAGGAAGTCCTTGAATATTTGACCATTTTCAATCATGTGGACATGCCCAATCCATGAAGCTGTCTCTGTTTGGTTTGTGCCAACACACTTGGGAGCTCTGCCTCCTCTGAGGACTGCCACATTAGTGATTTGGTCCTGCCAGGGTACATCAATAATGCGCCACAGACAACAAAGATGGAAATTATTGAGCCTCTTTCCCTGGTTTCTGCAAGTCATCCATGTTTCACAGCCATACAGCAAGGTACTGAGAACTCTGGTGTTAAAACCATAGTCATGGTTTCATGCATCAGCCAAAGGTAGTACTGCTTTCCCTGTGCATGTTGATTCTGCATCAAGGGACAGATTGTGTCACTTTGGACCCAAGACAATAGAATGTGCGAGCCACTTCTAGCTGTGATCTTGGACAGAAATTTAACACCGTTGCTAACTCCAATAATAATATATGGTGAAGGAATAAGCCAGGGGCATGTCTTTTACCTTGAGCAAGTTCTTGCTCGGAACAGCTCAGCACAGACAGCCTCTTTCTGCTTCCCCTCACCCAACTGTGTCCATTTATACTCTTAGAGGTTGAACCAATAATCAGCACCTTTCTTTAACAATGCAATGCAATTGGCTTAACAGTGTAGTTATCAGAGGAATCTTGTTCCATCAATACAGTTACAGGTGAGGAGTGACAGTCCATGAGTCTTTGTAGCTGGGTTGCCATGTGGATGACTAGCACAGCATCGTTAGTGTTGAGGAGTTCTCTGTTCAGGACACAATGTGTTTTTGTATTTGCTTTCAGTCTTGATAAATTGTCGAGTTTGCCATCTGACCTATTGGACTACAAGGTTGTTTTCCCCTTTTTGGATGGAATGAGTTGAATGAATAGATCAGGTCACCTGTACAGGCCCACCAGTGCACTTAATATTTTTAATACAGTCAGTTTTGTAATTGTAAATAAAGATTTTACTATATTTTTTAGTAAGGAGGTGAAGTGTTAGTTTCAGTTCAGTGGTCAGAAGGTTGTGATTTAAACCCTACTCATACTTAGGCGCTTAATCTATATTGGCGCTTCAGTGCAAAATTGGGAAATTGTTGGAGGTGCCATCTTTAAACAAAGATCGAATTCTCCTGTGCAGATTAGCATGGCGCTGTTCACACTGCACTGCAGCAACTCAACAAACCTCCTTCGACGGTACCTTCCAAGCTTGCGACCTCTACCACTAAGTCTCCTGTCCAACTGCCAACCTACAAATGCAAAGCACCAGAAATCATTATCTCATTTCAAATTATGAGACCTAACCTTACGATGAGCAAACAAGCTTCTGAACTTGCCGCATTGCAACAATGTCTACAATTTCAAATGTTATTCATTGTCTGTAGTGCTTTGGGGTATCCTGAAGACATTTAAAGGAGATTTACAAGTGCAAACTCTTTCTCCACTGTTATGGGCCAGGGTTTAGAGAACCCCAAAGTGTATCATGGAGTTCACCTGACCCACAACTTTTAATCGATTGTGGTTATGGGGAGCCCACTCTCCATGTGTGGTACAGCAGAAATGGAAAAGTATTTTTCAAAGCAAAACAATGTTTATTCTATGAACTCAAGTTAACCTTTTTAAAACATACAGTGAACATCTTAGCAACCATCAATTCAAATACAAACCCCAAAGAATATAACACTAAGTAATCCTCAATAACTTCCCAAACAACATCCAGAAGACAAAAGAAACACCTTTCAACAGAAGCACATTAGGTTTACATTCACTACTGAGAACATTTATCATTCTGAATTCACCAAATGATCAAGAGATAGTCTTTTCATGGCAGAGAGATCAACAGTACACCTGCTCTGTCTGGCTTCAGCTCCAACACTGAAAGCGAACCTAAAACACGCCCTGCAGCAAACAGCCTAAAACAGAAGTTAAAAAGCTGACAGACAGCTCAGCTCCCCCCACACTCTGACATAACTGATAAACACCCATTTCTTCAAGGTACATTTCTTAAACACCCATTTCTTAAAGGTACATTTCTTAAACACCCATTTCATAAAGGTACTCTCACATGATACCACCCCCTAAACTGAAGTGCAAAAGAAGATCCTAGATCTACCCAAGAGAAATAAATTAACTATTTCAGTTATGAACATGATTAGTACAAACTAGGTTAATGGAAAAGCCAAGTGTAGTCCAAAGTTCAACTGGCCTAATGTCTGTCCTTAAAGGGGTGATGGGCTCAGTGGTGAAATTATGTTTAGCGTGTTGCTTGCGGTTTTTGCTATTACTGAGTGTTTATTCCCAGCAGTTTTCTTTTTGTCCGTGCTTCCAGTGATCTTTTATTTAGGCTGTGAGGATGTTGGGAATTTTATTTTATGATTTGGATTCCTTGTTGTATTTGTTCTCTGGCAGTGAGAGTCACAAATAAGCATGTGCACATGGTGCTGCAAACAGAAGTGTTAGAAATATCCCGTGTTCACCATTTACCCAGTTATAATACTACTCTTTCTCATAATATATACAATCAGTTTCTGTCAAGAGTCAAGTGTAAAGTTGTGTGTTTATGTCAAGGATTTCTTTATTGATTTTGCATTGATCTAGTTACATACTACTAGGAATTTAGCATTGTAATTTGGAAGACTGATGGATTATTTTGCACTTTATGCAGTTGACTGATCTTGTAGTCCAGGGGAGTGGTTGTCCATACTACAGAAATATAAATCTGCTCTAAACATGTGCAATTTTGTCATTCTCTGCAATGTGTGTTATTCTAAAATTAGTTTTGAGTGTCTTGGGATATTGCTGCTTATGATAGTTCAATAGGTAACTGCATTACTGTGTCATAAATAAACAATACAGGAAAAATAATTTAATGCCTGATCCTGCCTTGAGGTAGGTGTAATAATTGACCTCCATATGCTGGGCGATAAAAGGGAAAGATCAGCCTGTTCACTCGTAATTGTCCAGAGAATTCAGAGGTTCTGATGGAGTAATGTGTGGGCATTACATCTTAATAAATACATGTGTGAAGGCATGATTAAAGCTTGTATATGAAGTACCTTACCTGGGTTTTAGTCAGTACATGAGAGAAGAGAATTTAAAAAAATATATATATTTTTTATTCTCCTTTTTCACATTTTCTCCCAAATTTACACCCACCAACAATAATCAGTAACGAATGTAATGTCAATCCCCATATCAATAACAACGATCACATCCTCCCACCAAATCCCAAACATTAGCCCGCATGTTCGCACAAACAAATGACAAAAAGGAATTGGGGATCACCCATAGTCGCCATTAACACACACAGCCCCCCTCCCCCAACTCTCCCACCCACATGCCCCCACCTAATGTTCGATGTTATCCAGTTCTTGAAAGTGCACAATGAATAATGCCCATGAATTGTAGAACCCCTCCATCCTTCCCCCTCAGTTCAAACTTAACCTTCACAAGCACAGGGTGGAGAGGTTGCTCTCCAACCTATCAGGATCCGCCTTCGGGCGATCGACGAGGCGAAGGCTACAACATCTGCCTCAGCACCCGTTTCCAACCCTAGCTCGTCCGACACCCCGAATATGGCATCCCGGGGGCCCGGGTCCAGTTTCACATGCACCACTTTAGAAATTACCCTAAAAACCTCCTTCCAGTAATCCTCTAGCTTTGGACAGCACCAAAACATATGAACGTCATTAGCAAGGCCCACCCCCGCAATGTTCACACACATCTTCTACTCCTTCAAAGAATCGGCTCGCCCTCATGAGGTGTGCTCTGTATACCACCTTCGGTTGTATCAGCCACAACCTCGCGCACGAGGCGGAGGCATTCACTCTCCGGAGTACCTCACACCAGAACCCTTCTCCACATCCTCTCCCAACTCTTCCTCCCACTTTGCTTTGATCCCTTCCAGTAGTGCCTTCTCCTCTTCCAAAATAGCTCCGTAAACCGCTGACACTACCCCCTTCTCCAGTCCCCCTGTCGTTAGCACCTCTTCCAGCAATGTGGAGGCCGGCTCCACCAGAAAGCTCTGTATCAGGATGTAGCAGGTTACAGAGGGATATAGATAAGCTGCAGAGCTGGGCTGAGAGGTGGCAAATGGAGTTTAATGTAGAGAAGTGTGAGGTGATTCACTTTGGAAGGAATAACAGGAATGCGGAATATTTGGCTAATGGTAAAGTTCTTGGAAGTGTGGATGAGCAGAGGGATCTAGGTGTCCATGTACGTAGATCCCTGAAAGTTGCCACCCAGGTTGATAGGGTTGTGAAGAAGGCCTATGGAGTGTTGGCCTTTATTGGTAGAGGGATTGAGTTCCGGAGTCAGGAGGTCATGTTGCAGCTGTACAGAACTCTGGTACGGCCGCATTTGGAGTATTGCGTACAGTTCTGGTCACCGCATTATAGGACGGACGTGGAGGCTTTGGAGCGGGTGCAGAGGAGATTTACCAGGATGTTGCCTGGTATGGAGGGAAAATCTTATGAGGAAAGGCTGATGGACTTGAGGTTGTTTTCGTTGGAGAGAAGAAGGTTAAGAGGAGACTTAATAGAGGCATACAAAATGATCAGGGGGTTGGATAGGGTGGACAGTGAGAGCCTTCTCCCGCGGATGGAAATGGCTGGCACGAGGGGACATAGCTTTAAACTGAGGGGTAATAGATATAGGACAGAGGTCAGAGGTAGGTTCTTTACGCAAAGAGTAGTGAGGCTGTGGAATGCACTACCTGCTACAGTAGTGAACTCGCCAACATTGAGGGCATTTAAAAGTTTATTGGATAAACATATGGATGATAATGGCATAGTGTGGGTTAGATGGCTTTTGTTTCGGTGCATCATCGTGGGCCGAAGGGCCTGTACTGCGCTGTATCGTTCTATGTTCTATGTATCTCCTTTCTGGCAAAAATCGAACCTGCATGTCTCTAAACATTTCCCCCTGCTCCAGCCCATACTTCGCTTCCAGCTCCTTCAATCTTGCAAACCGATCCCTGAGAAACAAATCTTTTAGTGTCTTAATCCCCTTCTCCTTCCATTTCCGAAAATTTCTCCTCCCATTTCCGAAAATTATGAGAGAAGAGACTAATAGGTTATTGGGATTACTCAAGGAAGCAGGGCCTGCTTCCGTATCTCAGAATTTATAATGCAGAAGGAGGTCGTTCGGCCTATTGAGTCTGCACCTGCTCTTGGAAAGAGCACCCCACATAAGCCCACTCTTCCACTCTATCCCCATAACCCAGTAACCCCACCTAATTTTTTTTTGGATACTTAAGGGAAAATTAGCATGGGGGGGTGGGGAATACGATGTTGTCAGACAAAAATTGAAGTGCATAAGTTGGGAACATAGGCTGTCAGGGAAGGACACAAGTGAAATGTGGAACTTTTTTATCAAGGAACAGGTACTACGTGTCCTTGATATGTATGTCCCTGTCAGGCAGGGAAGAGATGGTCGAGTGAGGGAACCATGGTTGACAAGAGAGGTTGAATGTCTTGTTAAGAGGAAAAAGGAGACTTAAGTAAGGCTGAGGAAACAAGGTTCAGACAGGGCATTGGAGGGATACAAGATAGCCAGGAGGGATCTGAAGAAAGGGATTAGGAGAGCTAAGAGAGGGCATGAACAGTCTTTGGCGGGTAGGATCAAGGAAAACCCCAAGGCCTTTTACACATATGTGAGAAATATGAGAATGACTAGAGTGAGGGTAGGTCCGATCAAGGACAGTAGCGGGAGATTGTGCATTGAGTCTGAAGAGATAGGAGAGGTCTTGAACGAGTACTTTTCTTCTGTATTTACAAATGAGAGGGGCGATATTGTTGGAGAGGACAGTGTGAAACAGATTGGTAAGCTCGAGGAAATACTTGTTAGGAAGGAAGATGTGTTGGGCATTTTGAAAAACTTGGAGGATAGACAAGTCCCCCGGGCCTGACGGGATATATCCAAGGATTCTATGGGAAGCAAGAGATGAAATTGCAGAGCCGTTGGCAATGATCTTTTCGTCCTCACTGTCAACAGGGGTGGTACCAGGGGATTGGAGTGTGGCGAATGTTGTGCCCCTGTTCAAAAAAGGGAATAGGGATAACCCTGGGAATTACAGGCCAGTTAGTCTTACTTCGGTGGTAGGCAAGTAATGGAAAGGGTACTGAAGGATAGGATTTCTGAGCATCTGGAAAGACACTGCTTGATTAGGGATAGTCAGCACGGATTTGTGAGGGGTAGGTCTTGCCTTACAAGTCTTATTGAATTCTTTGAGAAGGTGACCAAGCATGTCGACGAAGGTAAAGCAGTGGATATACTGTACATGAATTTTAGTAAGGCATTTGACAAGGTTCCCCATGGTAGGCTTCTGCAGAAAGTAAGGAGGCATGGGATAGTGGGAAATTTGGCCAGTTGGATAACAAACTGGCTAACCGATAGAAGTCAGAGAGTGGTGGTGGATGGCAAATATTCAGCCTGGATCCCAGTTACCAGTGGTGTACCGCAGGGATCAGTTCTGGGTCCTCTGCTGTTTGTGATTTTCATTAATGACTTGGATGAGGGAGTTGAAGGGTGGGTCAGTAAATTTGCAGACGATACGAAGATTGGTGGAGTTGTGGATAGTGAGGAGGGCTGTTGTCAGCTGCAAAGAGACATAGATAGGATGCAGAGCTGGGCTGAGAAGTGGCAGATGGAGTTTAACCCTGAAAAGTGTGAGGTTGTCCATTTTGGAAGGACAAATATGAATGCGGAATACAGGGTTAACGGTAGAGTTCTTGGCAATGTGGAGGAGCAGAGAGATCTTGGGGTCTATGTTCATACATCTTTGAAATTTGCCACTCAAGTGGATAGAGCTGTGAAGAAGGCCTATGCTGCACATCCTCCCCGTGTGTGCGTGGGTTTCCTCCGGGTGCTCCGGTTTCCTCCCACAGTCCAAAGATGTGCAGGTTAGATGGATTGGCCATGATAAATTGCCCTTGGTGTCCAAAATTGCCCTTGGTGTTGGGTGGAGGTGTTGAGTTTGGGTAGGGTGCTCTTTCCAAGAGCCGGTGCAGACTCAATGGGCCGAATGGCCTCTTTCTGCACTGTAAATTCAATGATAATCTATGATTAATCTAGGACAAAGGTTCGGCACAACATCGTGGGCCGAAGGGCCTGTTCTGTGCTGTATTTTTCTATGTTCTATCCACCTAATCTGTGCATCTTTGGACTGTGGGAGGAAACCGGAGCACCCAGAGGAAACCCACGTAGAAACGGGGAGAACGTGCAGACTCCTCACAGACAGTGACCCAAGCCGGGAATCGACCCTGGGGCCCTGGAGCTGTGAAGCAACAGTGCTAACCAGTGTGCCACCGTGCCACCCATAAGTAGCAGTATTGAGCTGCGGTGTCGTTTTCACTTATCAACACATTACCTTAACAGTCCTCTGGATTAGCGTATCTTATAAACAACTAAATATAGCTAACTCCAAGTCACCATGAGGGCAGCAATCATTCAAGGTTGCGAACTGTAAGTAATAGTGATTAGCAGTCAGCCAAGGGTGAAACAAGAGAAGCTTCTACAGGAAAATATCTCAATTCACTTTTACAGTCTAAGGAATTTGGCTAAAGTGGGGAAAGGGGTGCAGTGGAGAGGAGCTGATGAGTATCCTCACTGCTGGAGTGGAGAAATGGGGGAGTGATTGGGAGATGTGAGGCTGAAGAAGATCATTGTAACTTTGAAAATATGGGTGCAAATTTTGGGGTCAACTCTGGATGAGTGGACCTTGGAGAGCATGGGGCTGTTCACTTTGGCTGCAGAATTTTTTCCCTTTTTTAATAGAAATGTGAGGATAGTGGTGAAGAGGTTTAGCCTGGAAACACTGAGGGTGTGGATTAGTGTTTTGGTAGTGGTGCAGGAAAGCTATTTCAGTAATGGGGCAGATTCTACTGGGGGAATCTGAGGTCGAGCAGCATACTGAAGTTCCATGTTTCTTGACTCGACAGCCAATGAGATTGATGGAAGAGGATGGCTTTAGTTTTGTTAATGAGCTGGAATATTGTTGAAATATTGTCATTCAGTTTTTGATTTTGGACAGGCAGTTTGATAGTGTAGCAAGTGTTTCAAGTATTAGTGTGTTCATCCTTCCATCTCGGAAATTGGATTTTTCTCTCCAATTTCCTGTTGCATTTAATATTTTGAGGTTTTTAATCTTTTGAGGTTTGCTGTAACTCTTCAGCTGGGTGCTGTAATTTCCTGGTGAATAGCTGGGATATCCATCCATCTTCCTTTTTGTTGGCCGTGCTAAGCTTGTTGGGTCTTGCTAAAGTTCAGTATCTTCGCAGCTGCCCCACATTGCTATGTTGTCATTTCCCACTGCTCTTATTTCATTTATGTTGGTCACAATTAAAATAAAAGTTTGTTATATCTTAACAATGCAAATAGAACCAGACTTCTGGTCCTTGGAATGACACACATTCCTTTTTTCCCCCAATTTAAGGGGCAATTTAGCATGGCCAATCCACCTACCCTGCACATCTTTGGGTTGTGAGGGTGAGACCCACGCAGACACGGGGAGAATGTGCAAACTCCACATGGATAATGACCCAGGGTCGGGAGGAAACCCAGGTTCTCGATGGTGTGAGGCAGCAGTGCTAACCACTGTGCTGCCCTTGAATGATGCACATTCTGCTGTAATTTCTGGGCTGTAGCATGGTCAGATGCTATTTTTGAAATTCTGGTTTTAGCGTGTTGAACTGTTTGTTGCTTGACTGATGTCCAAATTGTCTGATCTGCATCATTTTGTTTGGACTCTGGGAAGCTGTTGGGAAACTGTAATGGTATGACTAATTAAAACAAACTTCTACTATGACAGCCAATTGGAAATTATATTTTAAAAGTTTGTGTTCTTTGTTTTTCGAAAAATCAGGGCTGAATTTCCAGACCAAATTTCCTAGAATCTCTGCATTGCAGATGGAGGTCATTCGGCCCATCAAGTCTGTACTGATTCTCCGAAAGTACACCGTACCTAATCCCACTCAGCCCTATCTTTGGACACGAAGGGGCAATTTTAGCATGACCAATCCACCTAACCACATCTGTAGGGAGGAAACCGGAGCACCCTGAGGAAACGCACGCAGACATTGGGAGAATGTGCACACTCAGCACAGACAGTCACCCAAAGCCGGAATTGAACCCGGGGCCAGTGCTACCACTGTGCCACCATGCTGCCCAATTTCCTCTGTGTCTGTTTGCTGTTATTCCCAATGAAATCCTTGCTCTTTGGCCCGGTCTTCCCTCACCCCTTCCCCCAGATTGGGCCCCAAATTCACTTCCCCTCAATTAAACAAAGCACAGAAGTTAATATATATGGCAATTGGTTTAGCCATTCATCACCATCTGCTCCGACTGGCCACCTCAAGCATTATTGGGCCCTGCTTTCCTCTACCAAAACTTCTCTCTACTTCAGGGTCATCCTTAAATTCAAATGCATGGAAAAGATTGCGAGAAACCGTGACGCAGCAGGTAGTTGAGGTAACAAAACGAACCCAAGAGCTATGAGGCCTTGAATCCCAAAGGAAGTGTTCAGGCCATAACATGAACAGGAAAAATGCCATCACTCATCAAGCTCGTTCCTTTGACAGGCCATGTGCAATGCCCTTCATCAGCTTTTCTGCCTAAGAATTTGTAACGCTGAGGAAGAATACATAAGAACTAGGAGCAGGAGTAGGCCATCTGGCCCTTCGAGCCTGCTCCGCCATTCAATGAGATCATGGCTGATCTTTTGTGGACTCAGCTCCACTTTCCAGCCCGAACACCATAACCCTTAATCCCTTTATTCTTCAAAAAACTATCTATCTTTATCTTGAAAACATTTAATGAAGGAGCCTCAACTGCTTCACTGGGCAGGGAATTCCATAGATTCACAACCCTTTGGGTGAAGATATTCCTCCTAAGCTCAGTCCTAAATCTACTTCCCCTTATCTTGAGGTTATGCCCCCTAGTTCTGCTTTCACCCGCCAGTGGAAACAACCTCCCCACATCTATCCTATCTATTCCCTTCATAATTTTGTATGTTTCCATAAGATCCTTTATTAGCAGCCTTCTAAATTCCAACGAGTACAGTCCCAATCTACTCAACCTCTCCTTGTAATCCAACCCCCTCAACTCTGGGATTAACCAAGAATGCTGTCTGATACCTTCTCCTGGAAAGCTGGAAGACTTATCGAACTTTGCACCTGGACCAGATGCGTTTGAGCAATATAGATCGACCCCATATGTGAATGTATTCGTGCCATAGGATTTGCAAAACGGTAAGCTGCCGTTTCTCTTTGCAAGCCAGTGACACCTTCCATGAGGTAGAGTACTGAGGACGCTAGTTACTCTGGCCCAAGTGACCATTATTCACATAAGGGAGACCCCACTGCCATTTATTATCCTGTCCTTGGGTCACTGTCTAGTATGCACTTCAGTCGGAGTTGCTGCACTGGCTAACTTTTTAACCTTTCTGTACCAGCAGTGTTGGGGCTAATTATATCATCTTGCCACTCATTTGATAAAAGTGGTTAACTCAGCACAACCAAGTGATCAAATGTCCTGCTGTATATGGCTCAAAGACTATTTTCAGCAGTGATCTGGAAAATTTCACTCGCTGTGATTTATGCAGAAATAGAAGGACATTGGCAATTTAAACATATCCAATTTTGACTGAGAAAGCGGTTGTTCTCCGCTTTGTGTGAAATGGGGGCTGAATGGCTTGTCGCTGCCTAAATATTCACGTTGAAGAAAAGAATGAAAGCTGGTTTGCGGTGTAATGAGTTGCCGATGCAAGTTTGGTTGAAATGTAATCATTCAGAGAACCAACAGCCCGACTGTTTAGTCTGTATTACAAACTCCTGAAGTTAACTGCTTTAGGAAATGCTAATGTTCGTATCACTGCAGTCACGGTGCCAAACAGAGTTTGGGGCCTTGTGCGGAAAGACTAAAGCAGAGTAGGCGTTTAAGCAGCGAAAGAAGGACATGGGACCTCCTAGAGATATCTTTAAATTGTACACTGCACTTTGCTGAACAGGGACAAGAAGGTGCTGGTGATGACCAAATAAGAGATTGATGCCCGAATGTCACCACTTGTGAAGAACTATGTGGAATGGGCATCTAAAAATGATGAAGGTAGAGATTTAAGAAATGGAGACTCTGGTTGGCGGGATACCTGTATGCATAGTCACAGTGAATTAATTAAAAAGGACCTTCATCGACTGGTTAATAGCACTGTATTTAGTAAAATCCACCTGGGTGATAGTCATATGTTGCAGTCATTGCAAGTAGATAACAAGTGTAAACTGTGTTCTACCACTGTCTGCACTAACTCTCTCTCTCTCAACTTTTGTTGAGTCCTGATGCTCGAAAGGCCCCATTTATTGCTAAGTTTATTTATTCAATTGACGGAGAGACTGATGGCTTGAATCAATTCAGCACTGTGGTTCTGGATCCCATGATGTGGGAATTCCAGGATGTTCCCATAGCGATATTCAAGTCAATTGCTTTGTGTCGGTGGGCGTGATTGGTGTCGTCATGGGATTGCAACACTTGTTTTGTTTTAGGTGGTGGAGATGATGGGACATGTTACCTGACATGTCTGTACTTCTCTTGCTACCTGGACCAAAAGAGTGAAGTGAAATGTTTATAGTTGCTTGAACTGTACTTAAGACCCCACCCATAAGTCTAATAATAATCTTCATTCCCAACTTTGATTATTTAGTAAGATCATTTTGAGTTGTTCAACATTATAATGGTGTACTGTTTCTGATGACACTATCAAAAAACATGGCAGTAAAGTTATTATGAGTGGGCGGTACGGTAGCGCAGTGGTTAGAACTGTTGCTTCACAGCTCCAGGGTCCCAGGTTCTATTCCCGGCTTGGGTCACTGTCTGTGCAGAGTCTGCATGTTCTCCCTGTGTCTGCGTGGGTTTCCTCCGGGTGCTCCGGTTTCCTACCACAGTCCAAAGATGTGCAGGTTAGGTGGATTGGCCATGCAAAATTGCCCCTTAGTGTCCAAAAAGGTTAGGTGGGGTTACCGGGTTACGAGGATAGGATGAAGGTGTGGGCTTAAGTACGGTGCTCTTTCCAAGGGCCTGTGCAGACTCGATGGGCTGAATGGCCTCCATCTGCTCTGTAGATTCTATGAGAGATTTTGTCATAACGTTATTGAATGGTTTGTTGAGATTAATCATGAATATCTGATTGTACAGTCCTCTGAGATTCCAGCTGAGGCATTAGTATGGATGTCATTGAGGGAACAGGAACAAAAGAGATATTTTTGGTGTCCTAGGGAATTGTGGGATATGAGGAGGGAATGGGAACATGAGCCCAAAGTCAGCCACGATCATAATGAATGGTCGAGCAGGCTCGACCAGCCGTATCATGGTCCACTGCTACTTGTGTTTCGTCAAAGATCCGGTTGTATGCTTGTCCCCAACTGCTTTTCAGTGATCCCTGCTGAAAGTGCACATATCAACCGAGGGTGGGATTCTTCCTAGTTCCCAATGCTTACACACCTATACTCCGAAAACAAGTAGGTACCTTTAGGAGGGCAGAAGAGTTAGTTGGTAAAGAGGGGAAGATTTAGGAGAAGCATATTAAGGTAACATTGAAGATTTAAGTATGATTTTGTGTTTCCCTTTTCCCTGATGCAAGGAACACTGGCTATTGCATATGGGGAGACTGGTTATTGCTTCAGTATTATGTAGGTAAATGGGTTGAATCCAGACCTGCAGTCAATAGTTTAAATAGTAAATCCCTTAAGTCACTTTTTAACAACCATGTATGGGATGTTTTGCAGTGTGTACAAGGGGGATTAGACGATCCGAAGACCGTAACACACCATAAACTCCTTCATGCTACTGCAGAGAGGGCCCTTTCGGACACCAAGACTGTCGTTGAGGAGAATCTCCAGGACAAAGGTGAGTGCCAGAGCCATGTGGGGCAAACATTTACCACGTTATGTTTCTGAATTATGCAGCATCTGCTTTGGAAGAGGAGGAAGTTCATTTCCAAGTGTGTGGCCCACTCTATATTGGGCTTTATTCCTGCTACATTAACCTGCAGAGTAACATATGGCTGGGTGTGTATTGCATGGAGAGATAAACAGATGGTTGAGGTGGGTCATGTGCTTCAATGGTTTAGATCAACTAAGCAACTGATAAAGTCAACCAGAAGTGGGGAATGTGTTGTGACTTATAGCTGCTTGTAATGGTCTATTATTTCATTGGGTTTTATTAACTTTGATGAGTTTCAATCTTCTATTGCAGATATTGAGTTTTTATTGAGCTGGTTCATGTGTCATTAGTATTGAAAAACATAGACAAACCATTGAAATTGAAAGGCGTAGGTGAAGAAAGAGGTAGTGGTGAGACGTTGAGCTCGGGTTTTAATCTTAATGAAGTCCTAAATTAGGGAAGAAATAGCTTGGGGTTCTCGCTCACCAATACCTTGTGTGGGCAGCTACAAGGGTAGTTGTATGCTCAGTTGTGGTGAGAGTAGAATCAGAGTTGGTTGTAAAGCCCAGGGTGGTAGTGTGATTAAGAGTCACCAACACATGTGGAGATGCTGGCGTTGAACTGGGGTGAGCACAGTAAGAAGTCTTACAACACCAGGCTAAAGTTCAGCTTTATTTGGAATCACTAGCTTTCGGAGCGCAGCTCCTTCATCGGGTGATACATCTGGTCTTTAACCTGGTGTTGTAAAACTTCTTACTGAACACATTTATTGTTAATGTGTCCCAAATACGAGAGGGAAACATTTACAAGAGAACAATCCAAGTAATGCAGCAAAGAAGCATATTCTAATTAGACTTTTAACATCCAGGGCAGCAACTTTTGAAACTAAGACTAATATTTCTCAAAGTAAAATATTGATCCAAGTGCCCACGTGAAATGTAAGCATAATGAGGATGTTTAATATGCTGTGGGTAATTCCTGTTGCTGAACCAAACGGCGTTTTTAAATTAACCCCAACTCATCATTTTGTATAGTCAAGTGGTGAGATGACTGAGTAATGTCCTCAGATAATGCACTATTAGCTGCCATCTCAACAACATGTCCACATTGTCCCTTGTCCTTTGTCCTTTTTTATTCCAGATGTTTTATTGTTAATTAAAAAGCGAGCTCCTGCTGCTCCTCCAAAGATGGCTGACGTGTCTGCTGAAGAAAAGGTACCCCACTCTTCTACTTTTTGTTTAAACCTATCTAAAACCACCTTTTTGTGTTTATGCAGCCAATATAGGAAACCTCCTATGTAACCTCTGGCTGTTTATCAGCCGCAAAGGTTACTGGAACATACGAGTGCTTTTTATTATGAGTTTCTCAGTTTGTCCTTTTTGATTCTCTGTTAAGCTGGGAAGGCGTCAAATCTAAAGCACTTCTATATAGCTGTCAGCATTTCCTGTGGAAGGACAAGTGGGCTCGGGAGGGTAACTGAGCGATAACTGAGTGCTTCTCTGTCTTTGGGCATTTGAAGTCTAGTTATCTCAACCAGGTGTTGAGTGCTGTCCGGCTGGTTGCCTGCACCACGTATTCACTTCCTAAAGTCCAATCAACACATTTAATTCATTTTTCTTTTTTGTCAGAAGAAACAGGAGCAAAAGGCACCAGATAAAGAGGCCATTCTGAAGGTGACGGCTCAACTTGATGCTCGGCAAGCTGATCGGATGGTCACCCAGCACAACTTGCGAGATGTATGTGACTCATTTTATTTGCTTCACTTTTTGAAAAATGTTATTTTTAAAACTTAACACCTTTCACTGCATATCTAAAATAAATGTAAAAACTGTACTCTTGCATAGGCGCCTGATCAATCTTTCTCACAGTTTCCTATATAGCGCCACCACTCGCAGGATTGTGTGACTAGAATTTGGTATCTTTACATAGGCAGTTTCCAATATAAATCTGGGTAAAGGAATTTATAATGGGAATTAAAGTTGATGGAATGTGTGGAGATTGAATTCTTTCTGAGCACCATGGTCGGATTATTTTTTACTAGTAAAATCAGCAGTTGGTTGAAGTGTTCACAGGATAGTGATGAGGGTGCTGTACTAAACGCAGGCCACAACAGAAGCCATTCTGTCACACCAGTCACCCTTTTCATCTAGGGACTACAGTGAATCCTGTCTCCCCATATGCAGTGCTACAGGAGATGTAACAAATGCAAACTTCAACAGTGATTGTGAAACTGGAGCAAAACTGTTTGTGTTGGCAACATGCCTGTTACCAAAAGTATTTGCAAAGTTCATTTTTGGACACACAACTAACAATAGCCTATGCTCTTAGAAGCTGGAGCTCTCTTTCAATGGATGAGATGAATCTTGCCTCACAAAGTGAGCTCGCAAGGTTGACTGCAGTCAGCGATTTGTATGCCAGCTTCAGCATGGCTCTGTTAAAGTACGTTTTGACTCTGATTAGTGTCACTCGGGCAGCCACTGTGCTTTGTTCCAAGCAATGAGTTAGTGAATGAACTTGTTGTGTTGATATAGAAATACCTGGTTTGAAGGCTAGAATCAGTGGAGTGTAGATGAGATGGGGAATATTGATGAATGTTCAGGTGCAGTCTGACAGAGACATTGACACAAAATTACTAAATGAACAATAGATCATACAGGAAGGCCATAATCAATTGGCAGTTACAGGCAAAATACAATATCTGCATCCGTCAATTGGATTTATGAACTTTGTTCACCCAAAACACTATTTACTGCAGTGCCTGTTATTTGATATTTGTTTTATTTTCGAGTCAACATTGCATATCTGTATATTCCAGTAAGGTGTAAATTTGTTCCTGTTAGTCCCATTTGTTGTGGGGCAGAATGCTTTAAGTTGTCATTTGGGACTCAGCCAATGCATGTATTTTGAGGCTTCTAGGTTCAAGCAATATGGATAAGGTATCGGCTTCATTTTAAGTGGTTCTGTTTCATCTTAATGCCTCAGTTTGCCTTCACTGTTGTTGCAACCATTGTAGATACATTAATTTGGCATGGAAACCAGTTGAGGACAAACTGACTACCCTCGCCTCTCCCCACCAAACACTCCAACAACTGAGGTCAGGTTAAATTGTTGCAACCTGGTTGGGGACCAATAACTGTTTAAAGTAGACGAATCCTATGGCGAGTAACTCTCCTCCTGACCACCACCTAGGGATGAGCAATAAATGCTGGCCTAACCAGCGACGCTCACATCCCGTAAATTAATTTTAAAAAATGTTTAGAATCCCAGACATTTACTAAGAAAATAAAGCCACAAGATTCAGTGGTTTTAAACAAGCAAAATACGTTTTACAATACACAGTTGTAAAAATAAACAATCTAAAATAGCCCACTTTAACATTTGGAATTATCATAAGGTATATTGGAATTAGCAGACAAATTGTACATTAAATGGCAAATGCGACCAAGACAGATCCCATAGATTTCTCAGCACCCACCCAGACATCAAGTGACCAGTGTGAGTCACAAATGCTCGTTAAACTCGCCTCCCTCAAGGAATTTCAACTTTTTACTTTTAAAAGATTTAGCCTCTGAATTTCCTCAAAAGCTGCTTCAACCAGGACTGCCTAAGTGACTGCTCACTCACCGATGGTTCAATCTCTTCTGCTGAAACTGCTTTTTATGTGATTTGCAAATTTAAAAAAAATCTTTATTGTCACAAGTAGGCTTGCATTAACACTGCAATGAAGTTACTATGAAAAGGCCCTAGTTGCCGCATTCCGGCGCCTGTTCGGGTAGACAGAGGGAGAATTCAGAATGTTCAAATGACCTTCAGCACGTCTTTTGCGATTTATGAAAGGAAACCGGAGCACCCGGAGGCTCCACACAGACAGTGACCCAAGCTGGGCATTGAACCTGGGACCCTGGAGCTGTGAAGCAACAGTGCTACCCACTGTGCTACCATGCTGCCCCTGCCTCCAATCACTTGCAAAATTCCAACTCTTTTGCAGATGACTAGCTTCATTAGGGATAGCATTGCCCCAGGTTTCTCCGAATTCTTGGCTGCACTGAGCTATAAATGGCTCCTCCGGCTTCTTAAGTCTTAACCATCTCCAGCAGGAAACCAGTGATTTTCTGTCACCTTCACAGCTCCACATGAATTTTTTGAGTCCTGGCTGCCAAAACCTCCTAACAGCTCCCAGGTCTTCTCTACAAACTGCAAATCAATGAAGTCCATACTGCTGCACCAATGACTCTCAGGGTATCCTCATGCCCTAATTGCCTGGAGTCTTTAAACCGCAGCACCCTTTCAGTATAGCCTCGCTCCCTGCTGCAGAAACCCTGATAAATTGAAACCTGAGAACCTCCTTAAGTTCCACTCGCCTTCATGACAACACAGCCTTTCAGGGTTCACTGCTTTTAAAATAATTTGTCTCTATCTCCCAAAACAAAACCTCTTTCAAATGCAAGCAGTGTGGACATCACCTCTTCAGCTTTTCTAGTTAAATAACCATCTGCTGTTTTATAGCTCTTACCTTTCTAGCTTTTGACCCCATAAGTCAACGCGGCCCCAACCTTTTAAGTGTAATAGACTTGTAGCTATTTTAGTTGCATTTATCCCATTTTCTACAACTAAACTTTAATCTTTCCAGAACTAAACATTATCTTAAAATATTAACTTGAACTAGATATTTGTCATGGATCCTGGTTCTTACTGTGTGCCCCAGATGGTTGCCAACTCAAAACTGACAGGGAGAGTCAGGGGGGGGAATAGAGTGGCTGGAAGCTGTTGATGGACAGATCACCATGTTAAAATTGAGTTGTTGGGAAGGAAGCCTGGCAGCAGCCAGTAAGTCTTCCACCTGATTATTTTAAACAGCCTGCTTTCCCAGTTTCCACTGGACAAGCAAGGCTGAAATCACCCCTCGAGTAATGAATATCAACTGCAGGAATTAATTACAGGGCTGTCATTGGGTGTTGGTGGGGGTCGGAGGGGGTGGGGAGTGGGCAATAGCAGTAATTTATCAGTTGAGAATAATTTGTAAACTGACATGTAATTTCTAGTTTCAGACAGAACTCAGGAAAATCCTTGTTTCCCTAATAGAAGTGGCGCAGAAGCTACTAGCTCTAAATCCAGATGCTGTTGAACTATTTAAAAAGGCAAATGGTAAGAACACAAATCTACTCCTACAGGGGCCAATGCAGCGTTTTACATCTGGCTCTGCTTTTAATTGTATCGCTGCAGTTACTCACTATATTTTAAAATATTTTTATACGCTCTTGATGCCTCAATGATTGTGTAGATCAGGAAGGGCCATGATTTGTGTTTAGGTAGCCAGTTTGAGTAAGGCAGTGGCTGAACCATGCAAGCAGCCTCATCGCTAGTGCTTAGAGGGGGTTATTGGCCAGCAGCAGCTGCCGAAAGGTTTATATATGGTGTTTGGGTGAATGATTGCACTGGGCTTGATTGTGAACCTCCTGTTGGGGAAAGGATGGGCGAGTGGGCCTAAGTAGGGTGCTCTTTCAGAGGGTTGGTATAGACTTGATGAGCCTTCTGCACTGTAGGAATTCTATGGTTCTATTTTTTGGTTCTATTAGGGATTGTTTCTTGCAGCAATATGTTGTGGAACCAACCAGGGAGCAGGCTATTTTGGATTCGGTATTGTGTAATGAGGAGGGATTCATGAATGGCCTCATCGTTAAGGATCCTCTAGGGAAGAATGATCATAGCACGATAGAATTTCAAATTCAGTTTGAGGGCGAGAAACTGGAGTCCACAGTTAAATGTAACTACGTAGGTTATGAGGACAGAGGTGGCCCTATTGGACTGGGCAGGAAGACTAAAAGGTAGGATAGTTTATAGAATCATAGAATTTACAGTGCAGAAGGATAGAATCATAGAATGTACAGTGCCGAAGGAGGCCATTAAGCCCATTGAGCCTGCACTAGCCCTTGGAAAGAGCACCCCAGTCAAGCCCACACTTCCACCATATACCCATAACCTCACTTAACCTTTTTGGACATTAAGAGCAATTTAGCATGGCCAATCCACCTAACCTGCACATCTTTGGACTGTGGGAGGAAACCGAAGCACCCAGAGGAAACCCACACAGACACTGGGAGAACGTGCGGACCCGCACAGACAGTGACCCAAGCCGGGAATCGAACCTAGGACCCTGGAGCTGTGAAGCAACTGTGCTAATCACTGCTCAGTGCTGCCCTAAGTTGATAGTTGATGAACAGCAACTGTTTCAGGAGATAGTCAATTGCTCCCAACTAAAATATATTTCAGAGATGAAGAAAGAGTGTAAGAAACGAGGGGAATAACATCCATGGCTAAGCAAGGAAGTTAAAGATATCAGAAACACACAATCTAAGGCACATTGTAAAGAGCAGTGGCAGGCCGGAAGATTTGGAAATTTAAGATCAGCAAAGGGTTACAAAAAAAGTAATAAAAAGAACAAAGGTAAATTGGGAAAGTAAACTATAAAACGGGATAGCAAAAGCTGTGAGTATATAAAAGGAAAGAGAGTTGCTAAAGTGAATGTTGGACCCTTGGAAGATGAGACAAGAGAGTTGATAGTGGGGAACACAGAAGTGGTGGAGATGCTAATTCAATATTTTGCCTCCGTTTTGACGATCGAGGATACTAGTATCATCCCAATAGTAACAGGTAATGCAGAGGTAATAGAAAGGGAAGAACTTCAAATAATCATCATCAATAGGGGAGAAAGCACGAAACAAACTATTGGGATTGAAGGCAGACAAGTCCCAAGGACCTGATGGCCTATCCTAGGGGCTTAAAGGAAGTGGCAGCGGAGAAGGTGGATCCATTGGTTATAATATTCCACAATTCCCTGGATGCGGGAAAGATTCTAGTGGATTGGAAAAATGCTAATGTGACGTCCTTATTTAAAAAAGGAGAGAGTCAGAAAGTAGGAAACTATAAACTAGTTAGTTTAACATCTGTCATCGGGAAATTGTTAGAATCCATTATTAAGGAAGTAATAACAGGACATTTAGAAGGTTTTATGAAGGGCAAATCGCATTTGACTAATCCCTCCTACATTGTCGCAGGCCTCCATCTCCCTGATTTTAAAGAGGGATAAGGATCTGAAGCAGTGCATCTGGAGCAGTGTGGTTCGTACCAGCCGATATCATTATTGAATGCGGACGCCAAGTGATTGGCGAAGGTGTTGGCATCACAAATTGTGGACACTGTCCCAAGAGTGATGGGTGAAGATCAAACGGGTTTTGTGAAGGGGAGGCAGTTGTCGGCAAATGTGAGGAGGCTACTCCGTGTAATCATTATATCTTCGGAGAGGCAGGAGGTGGAGGTAGTGGTGGCAATGGATGCAGAGAAGGTGTTTGATCGGTTAGAGTGGAAGTATTTGTTGGTGCTGGGGTGCTTCGGGCAGGGGTTTGTAGATTGGGTCCGGCTGTTGTATAAGGCGCCGGTTGCAAGTGTGCGGACGAACCAAATGAATTTGGGGTACTTCAGTCTGCATCGTGGGACGAGGCAGGCGTGCCCGCTCTCCGTTGCTCTTTGCCTTGGCGATATAGCCGCTGGCAATGGTGCTTAGGGACTGGCCAGTGTGTAATGGGTCAATCAAAAGGAAGAAATTAACTGAGTAATGGTTGCTTTGAGTAGAGGGGTGTTTATTCATTCAAGGGATGTGGGTGTCACCGCCTAGGCCAGAATTTATTGCCCATCCTTAACTGCACTTAAGAAGGTAGTGGTGAACTGCCTTCTAGAACCGGCGCAGTCCATGAGGTGTGGCTATCCCCACAGTGCTGTTAGGGAAGGAGTTTCAGAATTTTGTCCCAGCAACAGTGAAGGAATGGCGATATAGTTCCAAGTCAGGATGGTGTGTGACTCGGAGGGGAAATTCCAGGTGGTGTTGTTCCCATGTATCTGCTGCCCTTGTCTTTCTGGGTGGTAGTGGTCATGGGTTAGGAAGGTTGCTGCAGTGCATCTTGTAGATGGTACACACTGCTGCCACTGTGCGTGGATGGGGGGAGTGAATGTTTGTTGTGCCAATCGAGCAGTCCGCTTTGTCCTAGAAGATCACCTGTGTGTTGTTTGAGCTGTGCTCATCCATGCAAGTGGAGAGTATTCCATCACACTCGTGACTTGCGCCCTGTAGGTACTTGAAAGGCTTTGGGGAGACAGGAGGTGTGTTACTTACTGCACAATTCCTAGCCTTTGACCTGTTCTTGTGACCAGAGTACTTATACAGCTAGTTCAGTTCAATTTATACTCTATGGTAAGCCCCCAGGATGTCGATAGTGGAAATTCAATGGTAATGCCATTGGATGTCACAGGGCAATGGTTATGTTGTCTCTTGTTGAAGATGGTCATTGCCTGGCACATGTGTGGTGTGAATGTTGCTTGTCACTTATCAGCCAAGAATGGATATTGTCCAGGGCTTGCTGCATTTGGACATCTGAGTGAACATTTTGCAATCATCAACAAACAACCCTACTTCTGAACTAATGTTGAAGAAAGATAATTGATGAAGCAGCTGGAGATGGTTGGGCCCAGGACATTAGTCTGAGGAATTCCTGCATTGATGGCCTGGACCTGAGGTGATTGACTTCCAACAACCACAACTGTCTTCCTTTGTGATAGTTGTGACTCCAATCACACACACAGTTTTAACCCATGATTCCCATTGACTCCAATTTTGCTAAGGCTGCTTGATGCCACACTCAGTCAGATACAACCTTGAGGAGTTCAATCTGCAGGGAAATTATAAAAAGATGCAAAACATTATAATGGGGGACTTTAGTTACCCGAATGTAGACTGGGTAAGTGGAAGCGTCATGTGGGGGAGGAATAAAAGTTCCTAGATTGAGTTCCGGAAAATTTTCATCAGCAGTATGTGTCCAGTCCAACAAGAAAGGATGCATTGTTGGACCTGATTCTTGGAAATGAGGTGGGTCAAGTAGATCAAGTGTCAGTGTGAGAACATTTAGGAGATCGTCATCATTGTATTGTACAGTTTAGAATGCCGATAACAACGGATAATAGCCAATCCAGAATAAAAATAATTAACTGGGAGAAGAGTCGAGTTCAATGGGGTAAGAACAGCTGGGTTGGTTAGACTGTAACAAAAGGTTGGCAGGAAAAACTAGCTGAACAATGGGTTACCATCAAACCAGAAATTACACAGACAAGGTCTATTCCTTTAAAAAGAGAAAGGCAAGGCAAACAGAACTCCCTGGATGAAAAGGGAGGTAGAAATTGAGATAAGGAAGAGTATGCTTATGACAGATGTCAGGTAGAAAATACAGTTGAGAACCAAGAGGAATACAGACGGTTCAAAGAGGAGGTGAAGAAGCACACGAGAGAAGCAAAGAGGGGTTCTGAGAAAAGATTGGCAGCTAACATAAAGCGGAATACCAAAGTCTTCTAAAGGGTGGTAAAAGGAGGAGGGCCAGTTGGGGACCTAAAAGGGAATTGCGGCTGGGGACATATACAGTGCAGACGGAGGCCATTCGGCCCATCGAGTCTGCACCGACCTACTTAAGCCCTCACCTCAACCACATCCCCTTAACCCAATAACGTCTCCTAACCTCTTTGGACACCAAGGGCAATTTAACATGGCCAATCCACCTAATCTACACGTCTTTGGACTGTGGGAGGAAACCGGAGGAAACCCACGCAGACACGGGGAGAACGTGCAGATTCCGCACAGACAGTGACCCAGCAGGGAATCGAACCTGGGACCCTGGCACTGCGAAGCCACAGTGCTAACCACTATGCTACTGTGCTGATCGTATTAAATTAATACTTTGCATCCATCCTCACCAAGGAGATAGATGTTACCCAGGACATGGTGACAGATGAGGAAACTCTGTCCCTAGAAGAGTTCAGAATTGTTGAGGAGGAAGTGTTGAATAGGGTGAGATACAATTCAAGGATATTGAAGGACGTGAGAATGAAAATTTCAGTGGCATTGGCCATAATCTTTCCATCTTCCCTAGACTCATGGAAGGTGCCGGAGGAATGGAGAAAGTGTCAAAAAAGGTCCACGGATAGCCCCAGCAATTACTTTTTAAAAATAAATCTAGAGTGCCCAATTCATTTTTTCCAATTAAGGGGCAATATGTGTGGCCAATCCAACTACCCTACGCATCTTTGGGCTGTGGGGGCGAAACCCACACCGACACGGGGAGAATGTGCAAACTCCACATGAAAATCCCTTATTGTCACAAGTAGGCTTCAAATGAAGTTACTGTGAAAAGCCCCTAGTCGCCACATTCCAGCGCCTGTTCGGGGAGGCTGGTACGGGAACATGGACAGTGACCCAGAGCTGGGATCGAACCTGGGACCTCAGCGCCGTGAGGAGCCGCCCCAGCAATTACAGACTAGTAAATTTAATGTAAGTGGTGGGCAAGTTTCTAGAAATTGGGATAGAATTAATAGTCACATGGAAAAATGTCCATTTATTAGGAAGGGCCAACATGAATTTCTAAAGGGGAAACCGTGTTTATATAACTTGCTGGAGTTTTCTGGAGGAGGTAATAATAAAGGTTGATGAGGATAAAGCTGCTGATGTGATGTACATGCACTTTCAATACAGACCATAGACTTGTGGGAAAAGTTATAGCCCATGGAATAATAAGGGTAGTAAGCAATGTGGGTATAAAGTTGACTGAATAATAGGAAGCAGAGAGTAATGGTCAATTGATATGTTTCACGCTGGTGGAAGGTTTGTAGTGGAGTTCCCCAGGGGTCAGTATTGGAACCCATCCTTTTCCTGATAATATATTAATGTTCTAGGTCTTGATGTACAAGGGGCAATTTCAAAGTTCGCAGATGACACAGAACTTGGAAGTAAACTTTGAATAGGACAGTGTAGAATGTCAGAAGGACATAGACAAATTGGTGGAGTGGACAGATAGGTGGCAGATGACGTTCAATGCAGTGAAGTGTGAGGTGATAGGAAGAACATGGAGAGACAATATAAAGTAAGGGGTAAAATTAAAAAATATATATTTTATTATGGCATATATCATTTTTTCAAGAGGAAAAACGACAAAGTAAATAACACCTGCCCACCAAACAATCAACCCAAGCCAACATGGCTTACAAACATAATTCCCCAATCCTGTTTTCCTACTAACTAACCCCCCTCTTGCTGACAGCTTAATTTTCCCCAAAGAAGTCGATAAATGGCTGCCATCTCCAGGCAGACCCTAGCATCGATCCCCTCAGGGCGAACTTGATCTTCTCAAGACTGAAAAACCCGGCCATGTCAATGACCCATACCCCCGACCTGGGTGTATATGTGCATTGGCCATTGAACGTGGCAGAACAGGTGGGGAGATCAGTTAATAAAGCATATAGTATTTTTGGGCTTCATTAATAGGGGCATACAGCATAACAGCACTAGTTAGACTTCAGCTGGAATATTGTGTACAGTTCTGGGAACCACACTATATAGAAAGAATGTGAATGCATTGGAGAGAATGGAAAAGAGGTTTACAAGAATGGTTCCAGGGAGGAGAAACTTTGAGGATAGATTGGAGAGGTTGGGACTGTTCACCTTCAAGAGAAGAAGACTAAAAGGAGATTTGATGGCTATGTTCAAAATTATGATGTCGTGGACAGTAGATAGGGAGAAACTGTTCCTGCTCATAGAAGAATCAAGAATGAGAGGGCACAGACTTAGTGATTTGCAAAAAAACAAACAAACGTGAGAGCAAAAAATGTTTTGAACCGAGTGGTTCGGATCTGGAATGCACTGCCTGGAAGTGTGCTGGAGGCAGGTTCAATTGAGGCATTAAATAGGGCATTAGATGATTACTTGGATAGAAACAATGTGCAGGGGTACATGGAAAAGGCGCTAATTCATGATGCTCGCTTGGAAAGCCGGTGCAGACACGATGGACCAAATGGCCCCCCGTGCGGTAACAATTCTGTGATTTTCGCCCATGTTGGAATCAAGACAATAATGAGGTCAGGAGCTTGGGGTCCTGGTGAAAACCAACCCGAGCATTAGTGAGGTGGTTATTGCTCAGCAGGTATCGCTTGGTGACCCCTCCAATCACTTTACTGTTAATTGAGAGTAGACTGATGGTGTAGTAATTGGCTGGGTGGATTTGGCCTGCTTTTTGTGTACAGGACATATCTGGACAATTTTCCACATTGCCAGGTAGATGACAGTGTTGCAGTTGTACTGGAACAGCTTGGCTTAGGGGCACGGCAAGCTCTGGAACACAAGTCTTCAGTATATTGCCGGTATGTTGTCAGGGTCCGTGGCTTTTGCGGTACCCGATGCCTTCAGCCTTTTCTTGATATCACATGGAGTGAATCGAATTGGCTGAATACTGTGATGCTGGGGGCCTCCAGAGGAGGCTGACGATGTATATTTTTATCAACTCGAGTTAACGTTCGAAGAAGAGTCGTTTTGGACTTGAAACGTTCACCCTGTTTTTTTCTCCACAGATGCTACCGGACCTGCTGAGTATTCCAGCACTTCTGATATTTATTTAACACAGGACTGATTTAGATGCAAGTGTTGCTAATGGATTTTACCCCTTTGGCAGCAATGTTGGACGAGGATGAGGAGGATCGAGTAGATGAGGCAGCACTACGCCAGCTGACTGAGATGGGCTTCCCTGAGAGTCGAGCAGTGAAAGCACTACGGCTGAATCAGTGAGTGTTGCCATGGCAATCTTTTTGTGAACTGATTTATTCAGGGAGACACCCCTGTTGGATGTCTACAATTGTAATATAGAGTGTATGCCCTTTGGCGTTTTGTGCTGCACACACTACAGTAATTTGAGTTGCATAGTTCCCTCTTTTTGGTTGCACCAAGTATAGAAAGTTGACAAGCTATTATCTTTCTATTGGGAGGGGAGAGGTTTATGATGGAGTTAAGCAGGAAACTTCCTATATTTTACTACAGTCATAAGGTCCTTGGGATAAGAAAGATTCAGGTGGACTGAGCAAAGGATTTTTCTCTCCAACCACGATAAACTGGCAGTCAGAAAGGCACTGATTAACCAGGGATAGACAGCATGACTTTGTTAAGGGAAAGCTGTGTTTTACTAACTGAATTTAATTTTTCGAGGAATATACAAGAAGGATTGATGAGGGTAGTGCAATGGGTGTGGTCTAAGTGGATTGTAGTAAGGCATTTGGCAAGACTTCATGTGGCAGACTGATAAGGAAAGTAAAAGCCCGTGGGATACAAGGGAATGTGGTGAGTTGGATCTAAAATTGGCCCAGTGACAGGAAACAAAGGATATTTATCGGCGGCTATTTTAGCGAGTGAAAGCGGTGTCCAGTGGCATTCCACAGGGCTTGGTGCTGGGCCCCTTGCTGTTTTTGGTGTAAATAATTTTCATTTAAACGAGTGAGATTTAATTGGGAAATTTTCAGATGACACAAAAACTGGCCGTGTAGTTAATAGTAAAGAAGATAACTGAGGACTTCAGAATATTATTGGTTTGGTTGGGTGAAAAAATGGCAACTATATTCAATCCGAGAAGTTCTGCATTTTGGGAGGGCAAACAAAGCATGGGAATACTCAAACAGCAGGCTATTCAGAGAGGTAGAGGAAGTGAGACACCTTGGGAGTGCATGTCCACAGGTTGCTGAAGATGGCAGGACAGGAGGAAAAGCTGGCAAAGAAGGCATTTGGAATGCCTTCCTTTATTGCATGAGGTATAGAATACAAAAGCAGGGATGCAGGGCTGCAACTGTATAAAATGATGGTTATGACACAGATGGAATTTTGTGTACAGATCTGATCACCACATTCCAGGGAGGACATAATTGCTGTAGAGAGAGGACAGAGATTTACGAATGTTACAAGGGCTGGGAAATTGCAGCTCTGGGGAAAGATTGGTTAAGCCAGGGTTAGTTCTTAGAACAGAGGAGGCTGAGGGGTGACTTGATTGAGGTGTACAAAGTTATGAGTAGCCTAGATAGAGCAGGCAAGGAAGATTTGTTTCCCATGGCGGAGAGGTCAGTTATCAGGGAGCAGATTTGAGGTGATTGGCAGAAGGGTTAGATGGGATACTAGGAAATACATTTTCATCCAGATGGTGGTGGGCATCTGGAGTTTGCTGCCTGAATTGGTGATTGAGGCATAAACCCTTAACTCATTTAAAAGTTACCTGGGTATGCCCTAAGGTGCTGTAAACTGCATGGCTATTGACTGGAAGGTGAGATTACAATGGACGACGAGTTATTTTCAACCAGTGCAAACACAGTTGGCTGAATGGCCTAATTTTACTATCATTCTATCCTCCCTACCCACAAAAGAAGAAAATAGTCTGGTTGCAAATCTTTTATTTTAAAATACACGTGCTAAATTTATCCCAGTAGAATAATCTGCATCCGTCTAGGCTGCTTTGGTGATCTTGCTTGCAAGTCTAAGTGAGATTGATCACTATCTTGAACAAAGGAAAATATGCAAGAGGCTAAAGATTAATTACTGCACCTAAAAAGGGAATGTGCCTTAAGGTACATAAAGCTGTGGCATTTGAATAAGAGTTACATTTCCAAACTCAACTCCCCTTCTTGGGTTCTGGTCAGTGACAGACTGTTATCAATGGAAATGCAATGTAACTGCAGAGTGCAGTGCTAATCGATACAGCTGCATCAATATTTGTTGTCAGATTCCAATTTGCAGGTTTTCCCTTCTACCTACAGTATGTCTGTGACACAGGCCATGGAGTGGCTGATTGAACACGCAGAGGACCCTACAATCGATGCGCCGCTACCGGGGGATGTGATAGCTGGAGGGTCAAAAGTTGCTCCAAAGGATTCAAAGCCGGAAGCTGTCACTGAAATTGCCAAACAGGATGAGTTGACTGACATCTTTAAGAAAATTAGGCGGAAACGGGAATTCAGACCAGAATCCAGAGTGAGTAGAATTAATTTAATTTCAGTGCATGTGACATGAATGGAATTTTCCTTATGCTTGAATAGTGCCTTCATTTAATTTGCGATGCTTCCTGCAGCTCGTCGCAGTGCCATATTTATTCATAATTGAAAGTTGGAGTGTACCGCTTTCCCAGAAAAGCGCTGAATTCTTACTGAGTTATGAAATGGGTGGCATGGTGGTACAGTGATTAGCACTGCTGCCTCAGTGCCAGGTCCGATTACAGCTGTGGGTGCCCTCTGTGTGGAGTTTGCACGTTCTCCCCGTGTCTGCATAGGTTTCCTTTGGGTGCCTCTGCTTTCCTCCCATCGTCCAAAGATGTGCAGGTTAGGTGGAGAGGCCATCCTAAATGGCCCCTGAGTGTTCAAAGAGGTGCAGGTTAGAACAAAGAACAAAGAAAAGTACAGCACAGGAACAGGCCCTTTGGCCCTCCAAGCCTGTGCCGACCATGCTGCCCGTCTAAACTAAAATCTTCTGCACTTCCGGGGTCCATATCCCTCTATTCCCATTCTTTTCATGTATTTGTCAAGATGTCCCTTAAACATCACTATCGTCCCTGCTTCCACCACCTCCTCCGGTTAGCTTATAAGGATTGGTTGGAGGAGTGGACCTAGATAGAGTGCTCTTTCAGAGGGACGTTGCAGGGTCAATGGGCCAAATAGCCTCCTCCTGCACTCTAGGGATTCTGTGGATGTCTATGGGATTCTATGGAAAGGCGTGGTGCCGTGAGAACTGCTGTTCTCCACTTAAACCTCCCATTTTTTCCTAATGGGTACATGAGAAACCTACTGTTATTAGATCAGTACTGTGTGATGAAACCAGTTGATGGTTTATCACCCTGATTCCCATCAATGTATGCATTTCCATGTGTTGTACATTTGGGTAACGGAAACAGTAGCCAAAGATCCCAGTGAGAGCCAGCCTAAACGGTATTAAAGGGCACTTTCCATAACCTTGCCAGAATTCTCTGTTTTAGGGAATGGGATGAAGTGGCAAGGAGTTACATGCAACAAAAGTGATTGCAACAGCAGAGAATGAAAAACCTGGAGTTGATGTGGAAGGTTCTGCACTCCAACAGTGGGGAATAATTTTGCTGAGTTGTTAGCTGCACATGTGCTGGCTGCAGTGCAGTAGACCAAAGGTGTGAGATCCAATTCCGAGGATCGTATCGCTGCTCCTCGGCTTGCCATGGTGTGATTTTTACTTGCACTGGCCTTTTGAGCGTATCTGTTTGCATGGGGAGGGCTGAAGGAAGATTAAAGACGATGCTGAATCAGGTTAACAAGCAGCAGTGGGTCAGGGCACAACCTCTCTGGTTAATATGTGTTGTTACATTGTATAATTAAAAAAGAAAAGTTCATGATTTTGTTCCCAAGATCACTGTTCTATGAGTGCTGTTGTAAACTAAGCTGTTTCAAGACAGACTGTACATGCTTTTGTAAGTAATGCAGAGTTTCCAAAAGTTACTAGTTTAAATATGAAGTAGTGTCAAGGCAAGTGATATGTGGTTGTTGGTTTTTATTATAGGCTATGATTGCTCTGATGGAAATGGGATTCGATGAAAAGGAAGTAATAGATGCTTTGCGAGTCAACAATAACCAACAAGATGCTGCTGTAAGTCCGCATAGATCAGATTATTTTAGGAAACAACTCAAACCTAATCCGTGTTGAAGTTTAATTTTTTTTTTAGTTACTGAATTCATAATCTGCCTCATTGAGTTCGCCTCATTGAGTTCATCTGGACAATGCACATAGTATATAATTTGTGTATGTGTGGGAGAGGAAGGTAGGAACTTTGGTGATTGAAATTTAAGAGGTGACAGATGAATCAATATGGAGAATTGAATTGTTGCCTTCTCTGAGGAATACACTCATTTAGCCTTTTCCAACTCTTAATTCTGACCTATAACAAGTATTATTTCAAGATGCATTTTATTCATATACAAGGAGCAAGAGGGTAACTAGAGAAAGGGTTGGCCCACTCGAGGACAAAGGAGGAAAGTTATGCGTGGAGTCAGAGAAAATGGGTGAGATTCTTAACGAGTACTTTGCATCGGTATTCACCGAGAAGAGGGACATGACGGATGTTGAGGTTAGGGATAGATGTTTGATTACTTTAGGTCAAGTCAGCATAAGGAGGGAGGATGTGTTGGGTATTCTAAAAGGCATTAAGGTGGACAAGACCCCAGGTCCAGATGGGATCTATCCCAGCTTACTGAGGGAAGTGAGAGAGGAAATAGCTGGGGCCTTAACAGATATCTTTGCAGCATCCTTGAACACGGGTGAGGTACCAGAGGACTGGAGAATTGCTAATGTTGTCCCCTTGTTTAAGAAGGGTAGCAGGGATAATTCAGATAATTATAGATCGGAGAGCCTGACATCAGTGGTAGGGAGGCTGCTGGAGAAGATACTGAGGGATAGGATCTATTACCATTTGCAAGAAAATGGGCTTATCAGTGATAGGCAACATGGTTTTGTGCAGGGAAGGTCATGTCTTACAAACCTAATAGAATTCTTTGAGGAAGTGATGACGTTAATTGATGAGGGAAGGGCTGTAGATGTCATATACATGGACTTCAGTAAGGCATTTGTTAAGGTTCCCCATGGTAGGCTGATGGAGAAAGTGAAGTCTCATGGGGTCCAGGGTGTACTAGCTAGATGGATAAAGAACTGGCTGGGCAACAGGAGGCAGAGTAGTAGTGGAAGGGAGTTTCTCAAAATGGTGAACTGTGACCAGTGGTGTTCCACAGGGATCCGTGCTGGGACCACTGTTGTTTGTGATATACATAAATGATCTGGAGGAAGGTATAGGTGGTCTGATTCGCAAGTTTGCAGATGACACTAAGATTGGTGGAGTAGCAGATAATGAAGGGGACTGCCAGGGAATACAGCAGAATATAGATAGATTGGAGAGTTGGGTGGAGAAATGGCAGATGGAGTTCAATCCGGGCAAATGCGAGGTGATGCATTTTAAAAGATCCAATTCAAGAGCGAACTATACGGTAAATGAAAAAGCCCTGGGGAAAATTAATGTACAGAGAGACCTGGGTGTTCAAGTCTATTGTACCCTGAAGGTGGCTGCGCAGGTCGATAGAGTGGTCAAGAAGGCATACGGCATGCTTTCCTTCATCGGAAGGGGTATTGAGTACAAGAGTTGGCAGGTCATGTTACAGTTGTATAAGACTTTGGTTCGGCCACCACATTACCAAAAGGATGTGGATGCTTTGGAGAAGGTGCAGAGGAGGTTCACCAGGATGTTGCCTGGTATGGAGGGCCTTGCTATGAAGAGAGGTTGAGTATATTAGGATTATTTTCATTAGAAAGACGGAGGTTGAGGGGGGACCTCATTGAGGTCTACAAAATCATGAGAGGTATAGACAGGGTGGATAGCAAGAAGCTTTTTCCCAGAGTGGGGAACTCAATTACTAGGGGTCACGAGTACAAGGTGAGAAGGGAAAAGTTTAAGGGGAGATATGCGTGGAAAGTTCTTTACGCAGAGGGTGGTGGGTCCCTGGGACGCATTGCCAGCGGAGGTGGTCCAAGCGGGCACGATGGCATCATTTAAGATGGATCTAGACAGATACATGAATGGGCAGGGAGCAGAGGGATACAGATCCTTAGAAAATAGGCGACAGTTTTAGATAGAGGATCTGGATCGGCGTAGGCTTGGAGGGCCGAAGGGCCTGTTCCTGTGCTGTAATTTTTCTTTTTTCTTTGTTCTTTGTATGCTCACTTTGAAATTCTCAGCACCTTTACTAAAATGGAAGATAAATGTAGAATAAAAATAAGAGGTCACCAAGTGTTGGTTGCTGCACAGTGTCAAAGCACCTTGTGTTAGAAAAAAATTCATGTGGTTCCTTGGTGGTTTAATGGGTAACACTCCATGCAGACCGAAAGATAATGGTGCATCCGAGCAAGGAGTTGAGAGCCTGAGAGGAAGAACTTGAGGAGACAAAATAGTTAAAAATATAGATGGGTCATTAAAATGAATTACTTGCTTGTGGCATCTCAACCCTTGGTACTGACGCTGAGCGCAGTGTTTACACAAAATAAAAGTTTCATTTACCTCTAAATTTAAATTGGGGTGCTTTGAATTTTCTCCTCCCCACCCACAAAGGACAAAGTGGTTATAATGCTTTGATGGGATTGCCACCTGACATTAAAGAGTCCTAACTAAGAAATGGATAACTAAACTGTGAAATTATTTTGCACGTTACCTAAATCTCCATGTTCCACTGAATTACTATGCCAGAATAATATTTCTACTTCCACTCCAAGCCTCCCAGTTATTGGCGATTGAACAGCCACAAGAAAGGTTGCGGAGGCAAAGAATTTGAAGAGGATTGCTCTCGCTTGTGTGCTGAGATTATTTTATTGATGTTGTAAACAAAACTATCCCTGGAACAGCAATGTGGCTGTAACCCTATTCTCAACCTCTTTGTATTGTAACATTGATCTCTGGAGAATCAGTTTGATCTAGCGAATTCCTGATCAATAATGAGCGACTTTTATTTTTCAGTGTGAATGGTTGCTGGGTGATCGAAAGCCCTCCCCTGAGGAGTTAGATAAGGGCATTGACACCGAAAGTCCATTATTTCAGGCCATTCTAGACAATCCTGTTGTACAACTGGGACTGATTAATCCTAAAACACTGCTTGGTAAGTTTTCTTAATGCTTTGATCTCTCAAGTGAGGTGAGGGTTCAAATCATTGTTTTCCTTTTTTGTAACTTCTCTCTCCAGGCCATTTCTCTTTAACGCTTTATTTGCTTCCTGAGATTGTTTTCCAGTTCCCCCAAGTGCACATTTTCCATATATGCAAGATACAAATGTTGAGAGACTATTCAGCGGCCAACCTTGTTCTTGTCCTTCAAATGCATACACGGATTGCTAATAATGATCAGCAGGAGAACCCTGCCTGATATTCCCCACCGTAACCTAGGCCGTTAGTAGCATCCGTGCGCTACCTTGGGGAGAGTGAAGCAGAGTTAACGTTTCAGATCAGCGACCTTTCAGCAGTTCTCTTTGCAGATGCTGCCAGACCGTCTGACTATTTCCAGCATTTTCTGACTTTCTTTCTGGGTTTCTCTAGTTGTTTACTGAGTGGAAGTATGTGTTTATTACAGAAACAGGGATGTCTTGCTGTGTATTGAAGCAAGGATTCTCAAATCTGAGCTCAAGATGTGCAATGTGTACTTCCAACCTAAATGTCCCTCAAAGGTCACAGTTTCATGTTGTGCTTATCAGTTCTGCTAACCATGAATGTTAAGAGGATATTCTGACACTGGATGTCTGCACTATTGTAAAATATCTTAATTTGTTGAGCTAGAGTGCTGATGTTTTTGAGCAATAGAAACCTGCCTTATGTGGGTACAAAAATAACTTTCCCTGTGGACATCTGTTCTTGTACAGTTAAATGGCTGTGTAAGACCTGCTGATTCTCTATAGCAGCTGTTGTTGACTGACCAACCATTATTTTTGCCATATTCAATAGATGAGTAAAAGATATCAACCATATAGGAACACAATTTTCGGGATGTACCTTTTTAAAAAAAAGTTAAACTCAGTTCCTGCTTTTGCGCTTTTGTCTGGACGGTGGGAGGGTCAGGCCTGTGGACTTCCACAACATTACTGTCAGTGATGCTCCCTCGAAATATATCTTTGGAAAGATTTTTATCTTCCTTACTTTTACCCTCTCCTTGACCCTCCCCATTCAAGCTACTGTGTAGTAGCCTAGCTGAGAGCTGGCAGAGGTTGGCAACCAACAATGTGTCACCCGAGTCTGGTCTACTGAGCAATGATTAAAATTCCCCCTATCTCTGAAAGAGGGAGGAGAATGATCTCCGCTATTCTCTTTCCTTTAGCACTGTTGTTCATGCAAGACTCTGATCTTGCTTATACTACAATAAAAGGCTTGTACTTTATTCGAGCGAATTTAATTTACTCTACGTGCCACCTCTTATGGTATTTTATTCGCTCTGTCACTAGTTTCAGCCCTTTAGTAAATTTGAAGTTTGTACTGTATTCATTTGGCTTGAAAATTCACAATCCCAGAAAAATGCAGTGCAAAAAAGGCCCTATGGCCCATCGAGTCTGCACCTAATCCTGTTTGCCAGCACTTGGCCCATAGCCTTGAATGTTAAATCATGCCAAGTGCTTATCCAGGTACTTTTTAAAGGATGTGAGGTAACCTGCCTCTACCACCCTCCCAGGCAGTGCGTTCCAGACTGTCATCACCCACTGGGTAAAAATATTTTTCCATAAATCCCCATCAAACCTCCTGCCCCTCACCTTGAACTTGTGTCCCCTCGTAACCGACCCTTCAACTAAGGGGAACAGCTGTTTCCTATCCACCCTCATAATCATGGACACCTCGATCAGGTCGCCCCTCAGTCTTCTCTACTCCAACGAAAACAACCCGAGCCCATCCAACCTCTCTTCACAATTGAAATGTTCCATTCCAGGCAACATCCTTGTGAAACGCCTCTGCACCCACTCTAGTGCAATCACATCCTTTCTATAATATGGCGGCCAGAACTTCACACAGTACTCCAGCTGTGGCCTCACCAATGTTCTCCAATAAGACTTTCTTGCTTTTGTAATCTATGCCACGGCTGATAAAGGCAAGTGCACCATATGCCTTTTTCACCACCCTATTTACCTGCCCTTCTCCCTTCTGAGAGCTAGTTATAAACACGCCACGGTCTCTTTGTTCCTCAGAACTTCCCCGTATGGTGCCATTCATTGAATATTTCCTTTGAAGATTGGGGGAGAGCAGACTTTAGTAAAATAAGGCAGGATCTGGTCAAGGTAGATTGCAACAAATTACTTGTGGGGAGATCTACAGAAGAGCAGTTTGGGGTATTCAAAGAGGAAACGGGGAGGGTATCTCTGCGGTAATCCAAGAGATGTTTCTACAATTTGTCTATTTCCTTGACCATAACAAATTTAAATTGCACCATGTTGTGGCGCTATCACTAAAATGCTCCCCCACCATCACATTAACCACCAGTCTGGCTTCATTCCCCCAGAATTAGCTCCAGCACTGCACCATCCCTTGTTGGACCCTCCACGTGTTGAGCAAAAAAGTTATCTTTTATACAGTTTATGAACTCTGCTCCATCTAAGCCCTTAACACAACGTATTGCAAAATATCCGATCGTAAGAATTCATTATTTTCAAAAGTGTAAAATTTCTATTAATAGCTAGAACATAGTCCGAGTTTTCAATCAAATTTTGGAGAAGGTTTATCTTCTAACTATGCAAGTGTCTGCTGTAGGATGACATTTATGTACTAAGCTGGTCTTCAATTCACTTTTCTCCAATCACCACAACTACCTTAAATGTGTTCTCCTCTTGCAGCATTTGAAGATATGCTGGAAAATCCATTGAACAGCACTCAGTGGATGAATGATCCCGAGACTGGTCCTGTGATGTTGCAGATTTCTAGAATCTTCCAGACTCTGAATCGCACGTAGGGCAACAGCTTCACTCTGACAGAGGTGCTTCCAGCTGCTGATCTGCAGAAAAAAGGTGCCATTTCCTGGGAAGAGCGTCCGTGGATTATTCACCAGTGGACCCTGTTTGTACTCGATTATGGGTAGCTTGCAACTACATCCACTTAACTACTGTTGCCTTTGGATCTAGTGCTTAACCAGCCTTGATTTGAGGTTTTTAATTTAAAGTAAATGCTGTTAGTAAATTGCACAGTTTGACACACTAAAGAGAGAACACTTATAAAAAAAAACAGAAGGAAAAAGTAATCCCACTTTGCTAGGGAAAAGTTAGCAATTGTGTCTTCTGGCATTTGGGCGTTTGTTTTGAGAACAGCCAAAGAATAAAGGGTATAAGACATGGCGTCCACTGATTAAATATTTGACTGCGTCTCAATTTTGGAACCTTGTCCCTCTTTGAAAAAAGGACAGAACATAATTTGATAAACAGGTGAACCGTACTGTTCCTTCATACACCCCAAAGCAAACTTGGAAGAATCTTTTAATGTGGGGAGCAGTGACACTTGATTATCAAGATCGGTCGTCCTCCTCCAAGAACATCAAAATTAGCAATATAGTGAAGGATGCAGTTCTGCAAGCTAGCAGTGATTGCAAATAAAAGATAATGCTTTAGGTAAACAAGGCTTTCTTTTCACCTCACTGCACAAGTTTGGGTTCTATTTGATGCACCCAACGATATCATTGTGTGGGATGTCCTTGTTCAAAAGACTTGGTGCCAAATGGGACTGTTTAATATACAGAATGCTCCTCCTGCTGATTGCCTTTGTAAATAAGCTTTCACACGGTATTGAAAAGCAATGTTAGTCTGCAGTTTTGGAGAGAAGCCATTTTCTCAGCATGATACCTTGATGCTTATTACCACCATGTATAAAGAATCTTTAAATGTTGATTTTTATAGAATGATCTACTTGGAGACCTTGTACAGATTTTAAAAATATATACTTGTGGCATCCCACATGTTCTATGTAGCAGCCTGCAGTCTGTGAAATGAGGAAAAAATGAAAACCCAGAGACTATGTGGGATGACTCTGGGGCTGGTTTAGCACAGGGCTAATTAGCTGGCCTTTAAAGCAGACCAAGGCAGGCCAGCAGCACGGTTCAATTCCCGTACCAGCCTCTCTGAACAGGTGCTGGAATGTGGCGACTAGGGGCGTTTCACAGTAACTTCATTTGAAGCCTACTTGTGACAATAAGCAATTTTCATTTCATTTCCTTTCATGAAGAATTTGTCCACTCCCACCGGAATCAATCATTGCCCTGGGCAATTTAAGAAAATTTGCTACACTGCAATGGCTGAGAAAGTACAATTGGTCTCAAGAGTTTGAATACTTGTGGAGCACTCTGTGTATTAAAGGAAAGTGATTTGGTTGCTGAGATTTACCTTTTGGTGCCAGAGAATCTAAAAGCAGCAACATTTTCATAAATGCAACTGAGACTCGGTCAAAATAAAGAAACCTGAGGAAGAAATGCTTTGGTCTTTGTGCAGCGAAATCGTGAGTTGTTTGTTCCTGCGAGAGTTGGCAATGCCATTACATGTGGAGACGAAAGCAATTCTTCCCCGAAGATGCTTGTGTTTTATAAGTGTTCTCCTTTCTTAAAAGAGTTGTGCCGAAATCATCAGGGGCTCACTTAGGCTGACGCCTACTTCTCTGTAATCAGAGCATCCGGTGAAAGACTTTCTTGAGTCTGTACTCGACGTGTGAGACTAGCAATGCTTTAAAAGGCGAGGCCAAGCAGTGTGAAGGATTTTTTTGAGTATTTATTTTAGCTAAAAGAATTGTCAAACATTTTGCATTAAACGGAGAGATGCCAGGCTTGTGACTAGCTGGCTGCTTTTTGAAATTTGGTTGACTTGCTTTCGATTTCTGACTGTTTCTTTTGAAAGGATCATTACCGTTATTGCCTGTACTGGACAGTCCAGCTAGCCTTCTTCCAAATTGGTTCCAACTAGGTTATGTTACCCAGGAGATGGCTATCATTGCCTGAAGTGCAGTTTTAAAATGATGCATAGAATTATTAACTAGGAGTTGTGCAATGTAAAAAAAAAAGAGTTGCTGATGTGACCTCGAACTGAAATGTCATAGTTGGCTGAAATTTCTCAAAGTCACAAATTGGGATTATTTTCTGCATTCCACTATTATCAACTTAATTCTACTGCCTGTTTTCTCTCTCAAATTTCCTTCCCCCTCCCTCCAGTGGATGTTGATTCCCCACTTGGGCAATCTCCAAGGGTGCCGAAGTCCCTTGTGCATCGTACCAAAGTGACAATCATTCATGTGTGAGCCCAAACAAGGGGTGTCAGCAGGCAATTTAGGTGCTGGGGTGGGTGATGGTGAGGGATTTCACAGCTTTGTCTTCGGAACATCACTCGTTCCTTACTTGATCAACTTCCTGAACCATTGCAGGAATTCACCCTAAACTGGTTGTTTTGGTGCTCCTGTGGACATGCACATTTTGTCTTGGGTGGGCTGAGCCATACAGATTAAGCAGGAGCCTGGTGCAATCCTTGAATTATGCTATTAGTTTTTTTTGGCTTAAGATGGTGCCCTACTCCTAGCAGTTGGTTGACCAGGAGAAATCAAACCTATGTTCCATCACTCCGTAACATCTGTATGTTTTTGCTACTCTGCTGTGTCTCCACTCCAAAGTTAATCCTTTGAATACTCAGGAAAAATAGGGCAACCAGGCCTTTCACAATTCCACAGGTAATACCCGTTGCTGGTCTATGTGAGATCCCAGTTTTGGAATGGACTGTTTTATTTTTCTTATTCCCTTTCCTGTCATCTGCATCAAGCAGGTGAGTTATAAATAGCAAACTTCACTCTGGCAGGTGCCTGTGTATGAATATCTGAAACTTTGTCCCAAATTGAGAATCAAATGTTCCACACCCGTGTCTACTGGGGTCGTGGTAATCTGACATTGTTTTGCCATGTACAGCCCTTTCTACTGCACAGTCTCCTGTAATCTGCCTCTCAGCAGGGCTAAATGATAAATTCTTGTGTGCACGTTACTAGTAAAGTAATTTGTGTAAAGACTTTGTCCCATCTCGCCTGACCTATTCCCTGAGTATGTGGAGTTGGATAATGGCGTTCCTTAAAGTGACATTCAACATAGATGCAGCCTGGTCCTTGGCTCACAAATATCCAGTGATGTGGTTCCAATATTGCTGAGACAGGGGTTACAAAGCAAAACAGAGTGGTGCCATGTTGAAATAAATTAAACCGTTTGAACTTTGCACTATCACTTCTCCCCTCTTACCTAGTGATTGTTTAGTGAAAAAGTGTCACCTATAGTAGCATATGGGCTTTCAAATTGTGTGTCATCAAATACACTCGTTTATTTCTGATTGACAGTTTTTTATGGATCTTTTTAAAATGTTTAGAATTCTCACTTTCTAACCTCTCCTCACCCCTGTTCTGGTTTGTGGCAGCACAATGCCGATTTTATGCTACTGGAAAGTGCTGCCAGGAGCTATTTGCGGATTCCATTTGCTGCAGAAATACAGCCTTTTTAAGACGAAGCATGATAAACAGAATAATCTTTATTGTCACAAGTAGGCTTACATTAACACTGCAATGAAGTTACCGTGAAAAGCCCCTAGAAGGAGGGGAGGATGCTGCAGATGCATGTGGGTGAATCCACATATGAAAGGCAGGCTAACTTAGAACGTCAACCTTTCGTTCTCTTTCAGGTGCTGATGCATGCGCTGTGCTTTTCCAGTTTTTATCTGATTTCCAGAATTCTTATTTTTACTTCTAATCAGAGATACCTTTGCAGAAGGTGGGTGGGTGACAGGAAAGGAGGTGAGTTTTGTTTTACTGTTTGAATTCAGTCAAATGTACTGGATATACTACTAGTAGATTTTCTTCAGCACCAATTGCAAGGCCAGTATTGGTTACCCATCCCTAATTGCCACTGAACTGAGTGGCTTACTCAGTTTAGAACATAGAACATAGAATGGGGTAGATTAGAGTCAATCACGCTGCTGTGGATCTGGAGTCACATGTAGGGCAGACCAAGTGAGGGTGGCAGATTTCCTTCCCGAAAGGACATTGGTGTGTCTGATGGGTTTTTGTGACAATCCATGATAGTTTCATGGTCATCATTACCATTTTCAATTCCAGATTTTCTCTGAATTGAAGTTAAATTCTACCAGCTTCTGTGATGGGGTTTAAACCCACAGCCCCAGTGCAGTAGCTTGTGTCTCTGGAATATTGGCCCAGTGACATTACCACTACCCCACTGTCTCTCTCAGATGCATTACAGGAGAAGGTTTTTCTGATACCAGACGACAGAATGGATGCAGGCAATCTCAGCCAGGACCCGATTCTTAAGAGGTCACTATTATCATTTAATTCAGCAGTAAAACTTGAGTTACGTGACTAGTTAGACACAGGCTAAGCTTACATAGCAGCTCATGGGGGCTAACCAAAAAAAAAAAATCACATTTATTAATATATAGTGCATGTTGATTGTTTTGATGCTGAATTTTATGGCATATTAAATGAAAACCGTGGGCTTCTGGTGACCAGCCTGCTGAAGCTGATCTCTTGTTGGGTTGAAGAATCTGCTGTTTGCTTCACTGAAGGGAGCCGTTTGACATGTGGTGTTGCATGAACCACAATTTACTACAGTTCAGTATCAGAACGAGAAGCCATAGTCTTCGCCCCCTGCTAAGATCTCCACTCTTGTTTGCATCAATGCCATCCCTCACCTCCAGCTGCACACCTGGGCTTTTCTAAACCATTTGATTGGCCGAATGGCCTTTTCTGCACTGTACGACTCTGATTCATAGCCTTTGATGTGCTGTTGACCCCAAACCTGAGCTGCATCCCATCCATGACCAAAACCAGTTGGTTCTTCCACAGCAGAAGTGCCCTCCAAACCCTTTCACATCTTGTTATCTCTAATTGAATCTCTAACCAGTCAAGTACTCTCTTTACTGATCTCTCTTCTTAATCAAAAGTGTAGTACTTATTCTGTCCCCTCGTCATCCCTCAACTGATCTGCACCAGTTCACCATATATCCAATTTCTTAGGTGAATTGGATATTCTGAATTCTCCCTCTGTGTAACCGAACAGGCGCCAGGGTGTGGTGACTAGGGGCTTTTCACAGTAACTTCATTGCAGTGTTAATGTAAGCCTACTTGTGACGATAAAGATTATTGTTATTATTCGCGATACCATTATGTCTGTATATTTTTCTCTTAATTTTTCCTTTACCTGTTTCTTGAACCTGCCCCTAAGTAATTCACTGGTCTGACTCTGGTCTTGTGGACATCAGTATGTCCTATATATATTCATATGTCATATAAAAATATCTTCAAAGCCCATTTCTTTGCTCTAGCTTTTAACCATTTGTGCAGATTTCTTCCTGCCTCAGCAACAGTTTACCTGTTGGCAAAAAACCTTGGTTTTCCAGGCTGTGCAACAGCTGTGGAGAGGGGAACGGAGTTGTAATTTCAATACTAATTCTGACCAAACAAAATCTACTTCAGGGAAGTTAACTTGTCTATTCTCTTCACAAGACGTTGACTGACGAGCTGACTGTTTGATAAAATGTTGACTGCAACTGGAGTATTTACTTTGACGAGATTGAGGGTTCCTGGGCCTGTACATCATTCAAATTCGCCTGCTTCCAATTTCCAGACATTTGCCCAGTTTTCTGATGTATTGGTCTGAAGGTTGATCTGATGTTTTATCTTGGAGAGTAGGAAGGTAGGATGTCTGGCTTGGATGTGAAGGAGAATGTGGGAATGCAAAGAAAGTTTCGGCTTTTTTGTATCTTTTTATGCTCAAGCGAGGCTAATGAAAAATCAGCTTTTTAAGAAATAAAGAACCTTACATCTCATTACTACTTTGGAGCATTTTCATGGCTAATTAATTACTTTTAAAGTGTAATTACCTTTTTTATTGTGTGGAGTTGATTGAGGGACTAATGTTGACGAGGATACAAGGAGAACTCCCTTACTTTTCTTTGAATAGTAGTAATCGGGGGTAGGAAGGTTGCAGATTTGAGATTACGATCAGATCAGCCATAATCTTATAAAATGGTGGAGCCGGCTCGAGGGGCTGAATAGCCTATTCCTGCTCCATGTTTGCATGTCCATGGTGCTATGGAATTGTTGACATCCAATTGAAGAATCAGATGAGGTTTCAATTCAACTTACCGGAGAGAAGGTACAAGGTACATGCAGTGTCCATTTGGTATTGTACCGAGATACCCGCTTTGATTCTGAAATCCTAAAGTGAACTTGGACCTGCAACCCTTTGAGCAAAATGTGAGCTCTTTCGCTGAGGCAACATTTTGTACTTGAGATTCTCTCTTCATTTAAACCACACACACACACACTTGAATATGCTCCCTTATGGAGATCTTTTGTCCAGTTGGTGGATCAGTTGCAGTCTCTGATTGTTTAGTTGTACTTTAATTTATTTCCTTCCCATCTTGTAGCTGAAAATATTTGCAAGAATAGACCACGATCAATGTGAATGAGTCCATTCAGCCCATCCAAAAGAACCTACATTAGCCCCCCAAACACACACAAAATCAAGATGTTAAAATTAGTTTGTCCCACTCAGCAAATCTTTTTCGCTCTTACTTTCTCAACTATAGATGATACATTCATGTGGGAATATGTAGAAAATGGGAAACTTTATTTTGAGTAATTAGTTTTAACCTGATTTGCTGGAAAGCTACCTTTAGAATGGCAGGTAGCTATTTGCAGTGTTGGTTCTGATGTATAGTGGCATGTGATTTTAATTGAGGTATGGTACATATTGCAGTTTAATGCCTACATTAAGGCCCGGTGATATATTTTAAATGGAATGTCCTTTAGCCAAAGTGTATAGTCATGCTGGCTAATGTAATCTTAATGTCCAGAGTTATTTAAAAATTGTGCCAGTGTATTGCCCTTAGCCAGTGACAGAGGCAAAGCGTGGAAAGTCTGATTGTAGCACCGAGGGAAGGCGCAGTTGGAAACCTACTGGATCCTTTCTAAAAATGGAAGTAGGCTTCATTCATTTTCTCTTTCTCTCCTCTCGCAACCTTTCCTTGTCTCGTTGGATCTACAGTGATCAGCGTTCGTCTGATCTTGATCCCCCAAAGCACCAATCATGCCAATCTCTACATTTCTTCTCATCCCTCTATCATTTGTAGGCTTTTGAAATCCAGACTTATTGTCTAGCCACTACTTTTAATTGACTTGATTTTCCACTTTTGCTTCCTTCACCCTGGGTGATGGGCGTCAGCCCTTCAATTAGATTTCACATTTTTCTTTTAACAATTTTGTACGTTTATTTACACTTTTAATGTTTCTGTGACCCTACTGACAAAATAGTTAGCAATCAGCCAAATGCTGATCTTCCAGAACTTTAGCTCTTTAAATGCAATTTTGCCCATCCTTTAACTAGATTAATTGAATGGCATCTCAAAAGCAAGTTTATATTCCCTGTATTGTTAGGTTTGTGCAATGTTGACATTGGCTAGGTTATGGATTGACATGCTGTCTTGCCCCGCAGGGTGGCTATTATTGGAGATGTAAACTGTGGTCCTGTCTGTTGTTGCATGTAATGCTGCTATTTTGAAGAAATGTTGGAGTTCTCCCTATTTGCCTCAACTAGTATCATTGTTTTTTTTTAAAATACAAAACATATTCTGTGGTTATTATTACATTGCCATTGTGCATAAATTGGCCACCACTTTCCTATAGCAATGCCTATATTTCAAATATGCTAATTGCCTGCAAAGCATTTGGGATGTCCTGAGATTGTGATATGCCTTGTGTAAATGCCAGCTCGGTTTGCAAAATTTTATTTTTATTTCTTTATTGATGCCACTGTGCCGCCCAGGCCTGTGCTTTGGGAAATGCATATTTCCAATGTGCTGGTGTTTATGACTCAGCTGCCATGTTAGCGACATGTTGCAGTCAACACTCAAACCCCAGATGTTACATGACAATCCTCTACTGCCAAAGGTAGGAATAAAAATCAAGAGGGACTAAAAATACCTTTTGAACTCAATTTTTTGGCAAGCAATTAATTAAGTCCGCTTTGTTACAGGATCTCCTCAAACCTCACAAAGGAATGGCTAATCTTCCCCATTATCTCTATTTCTAAGTACCCACAATAACTGAGCCGGTCAAGGAATTTTGAATGTGAATCGTGTTTCTAGTTTACTGAACCACTGTGGAACTTTGTACTTCAGGGATTTCAACTTTCAGTCAGGTCCTTAACATGAAGGAGTGAGGTATGAATTCTAAAAGCAGCTTTTTAAGTGAATTTCCTAGATAGTGAAGTTTCAAGCTGTCCTGGGTTCATTGAAAATGATCTATTGTAGGGATTGTGTTTGGAGAAATCTCTAAATTGGTATAAAACGTGCAAATGTCTGGTGAAAGACATCCTGATTCAAGTTTTATTGTAAATCTTGTAAACCCATGTATCTCTCTATATGTGTTAGTAAATCTTCCATAGTTTATTTTAAAATGGAGATTATCTTAATATAAAATGAGAAAGAGTTTTACTTATGAGCAAGTGTTTGAAGAGGGGCAGCAAGCTGGCACAATGGTTAGCACTGCTGCCTAATGGCGCCGAGGACCCGGGTTCGATCCCGGCCCCAGTTCACTGTCCACGTGGAGTCTGCATATTTTCCCCGTGTCTGCATAGATCACACTCACAACCCCCATACAAATGTGCAGTGGGGCAGCATGGTGGCAAAGTGGTTAGCATTGTTGCCTACGGCGCTGAGGACCCGGGTTCGAATCCCGGCCCTGGGTCACTGTCCGTGTGGAGTTTGCATATTCTCCCCATGTCTGCGTGGGTTTCGCCCCCACATCCCTAAAGATGTGCAGGATAGGTGGATTGGCCACGCTAAATTGCCCCTTAATTGGAAAAAATTATTGGGTACTCTAAATTTTTTTTTTTTTTAAAACAAATGTGCAGGGTAGGTGGATTAGCCACACTAAATTGCCCCTTAATTGGCTTAAATAAAAGAATTGGGTACTTTAGTTTTTTTTTAAAGGTGTTTGAAGAGACCTGTTGGCAGAATACAGGTCGAAGCACTTGTTTCAAAGGAAGTGATTTAATTACCCGTTCGGACCTCAAGGTCTTGGATTCGATCCATGGTTTGTGTTCCAGTTAGTTGTGCCAGGGAGAGCTTGAAGCGGGGAGTCTGGGATAACGTTTGTCTGCTCCATCAGGGTGGAAGAAAGTTGGGCAAAATTTCTGCTCCTCATTGTCGCTATTAAGTGACCTTTGCTGTAAAAAATAAATATGACAAATATCTGCTGATAACGATATCTAATTTGGCTTCAATTCCTCCCAATGTTAGAAAACCTGCTGACAAAGCTCATATGATTTCTGAGAAATCACCTCCGTAAGGCTCTCGAGTTTATTGAGCCCAGGAAAGGAGGAAAGGGAAAATAAATATTTGAATTAATCTTACATAACTTTTTAAAAATGCAAATTTGAAAAGGTGAATGGGCAATGGGGTTCTTTTCTATTGATTTCGATTGACTTTCACCCGAGAATGGGCAAGTTCCAGGTACCCATACTAGAGTGTGCACTTTCTCATTAGTTCTGGGACATACTTTTACAAACATGTTAAGAATTTTGCAAGTCTGACAGCCGGCTTGTGTTTTTATATAGCCTTTTAAAGCCCGAGCAGTGTCCTCGCTGACTCCTCATTCACACTGCTTGGTGCCCAGGTACAGAGCTGGTCTGTCCCCTTATCCCCATCATCGCTGCAGGAATGTGGCATAGGCATGCTGAGTCGCAGGGAATCTTATGCAGTATAATTCATTGCAGCTCAGTTTCTTGAGTAGTTGGTGATCTTGGGGTACAGGAGGTGGCACCCCCTTGGTATTGTAATTGTCTGTGAGTTTGCCATCTTGATTCAGCAGCTAGATGGTAGGGAATACAAATAGATAATTGAGCTCTCAGTTGGAGGTGGGAAAAGATATTTTAATGACACTTAAAAGTCCTTTATTGCGCGTGAACATATGGGTTTAAGGTCCAATGCTTGGCTGTGATATATTGCAGTCCAAGGATTCTGAAATTATTCTTGATTAAATGGAGAAAACCTATGTATTTGTCCTGTTATGTAACATTCCCTGATGAAATTGATGTCAGAAATGGCAGGTTTCAAAGCTGTGCCTTACTATCATTTTCTTAACACGTTGGGGGTTTGCTTTTTGACTCAAACTACTTATGAGGTCAAATTACTTAACACAAGCAAATTGCTGTGGTGCTGAAAATCTGAAATAAATACAACAATGCTGGAAATACGCAGCAGATCAGGCAGCATCAGTGGAGATGCATTTAAAAGAAAATTGAACTGCATGTGATCATTTTGATCTTTCATTAGTTGCATGTGCTTGTGTTAAAACACTTAAGGACAAGACTGACCTGCTTTATGGCCATATCATTGGACAAACCAGTTAGATCGTTCAAAATTGCTCCCCAGGATCCCTGTGTTTAACTCGGCATGCTTCAATAATTCAGAACTCTTTCTGAGGTGCTGCCTATGCAAACCTTGCATGTAAATAATAGTGCTAACACTGCCTTGTGAAAACTGGTGCTTTCCACTGCAATTGGATGTAACCAAGTTTGTGAACCAGGATGACTGATTAAAGCATCAATTATTCTCTGGTCTTGGGGGCATTAGAATAAATATGTAATATTTATCATATTAATAATTTCTCAAAAGTCGCCCGTGGTATCCAATTATCCTTCTGTCCAGTTCATAGTCTTGCCTTTGATATTTTAAATGGAGCCTTAGTTTTGAAGATTGTGAGACTTGGTCTGCAGAAGCATGCATTGGCTCAGATTTGTTTTCAATTGAAAAGGGGTCATGAGGATATATGACAATCTTACTTTCAAAGTGGTGCCTCCAGCTGTCTACCTGATTGGCTTAAGGCAGGAAGAGCCACATTCTCACACTAAATGCAGAGGGCACAAATGTGTTTAATTTCAACCACTCATAAATCTAATTTCTTGCTCTCTGACTCTGCTGAATATTTATAATGTCATCTGCATCTTTCTCATCTTTTAACTGGAGGCGGTGCATGTGAATAATGTAACCCTGTTTGCTGATTTTATAAAAGATGCTTTCCTCACACTTGGGTCCTGTGTGTGTGTGCGTGCGTGTGTGTTAAAGTGCATTGACCACGCCACACAACTGGTTTTATTTGTTTTTTGCATATTCTGTTTTGAACCTCTGGGGAAATCAAGATTCAGACTTTATACTCGGCTTTGCATACAGGGCAAACCAAGCCCTCGTGATTCCTTGTTTATCACAATCTTCACGTGTGCTACTATTGCAAATTGTTCCCATGTTCCTTTCCCACACAACATTGGCTACTTTCTGACACTTATCTATTTTATATTGTATATTTAATCCTGCAAGTATATACCAAGGGTGCTGCTGGCATTACTGTTTGTTTAATTTGCTGAGAGCACTAAGAGTTCTCATCTCTGTGACATTGTTGACATGAAGGATTAAAAAAGGTAGGATGCATTTTCAGTTCAGTTGTCACTCTTACACAAGGTGTGTTGATCATGTTTATACTTGAATGGGTTTGTTAGTCTGATGACTTGAATTGAAAAGTTAATTCATTTTCCCTCGATTGTAATTGTGCTGTTTGTCTTTGTTCCGGTTTCTAGAAGAGATGCGGCTGCACTTTTCTTCGCCCTGCCTTTCCACCGGCCCACATTTTTATGTTGTTAGAAACTGCCACTTCCTCAAAATAATGAACTTGGTCACCAAGGAAACTGAGCAATGAATGTACCAGCAGTTTGAGTCGTGATCAACTGTTGCGGTGCATTGTACACTAGATAGCTGGGGGTTAGGGCTATCCTTTTTCTACTGTAATGTCTTTTCAGTCTCATTACTGCTTTGGCTTTTAACAAGTTACATCAAAGGTCACATCAAATGGTTCTGCAATGGTGGTGGTGGTGTTTGGGGGGGGGGGGGGGGGCGGAAAGAGAGGGAGAGGATCGGAGGAGCGAGGGAAAAGAGTGTCTGCAGGTTTTAACGAGACATGATGGTCCCACGTTACACAGGAGTAAAACACAAGCTTGGGTAGCTCTCCGGTGTGATAGGCTGGTGTGCGGGAATCCTCGCCAGCTATGATATTTGTAACATTGAATTCTGCTTCCTTCACTCCCTCAGCCTACTGGACTTTGACATCTAATGTGCCACTCCTCTGTAATAACAGGGGTCTGTTACCTGCCAGATTTAAGGTCCATATTACAGCACCAGCTCTCCCAGTGACCACTAGTCTAACAAAGGATAATAATGAGAAGCAAAGCGATCAAAGTGGATGTACCTATCTGCATTCTCACCAAATTTGTTTTGAGTTTTGAACAAATTATTGTTCTATGGTTGCGAATAATGCTGACAGGCAGCTTATAATATTCCTCCTTTGCATTCATGGTCAGTGACACTATTTGGGAGATTTCCTTTTGCGAATGTAATTGCAGATGCCTTGGGTGGCTTCTCAATGTGCTTCTAAAGCTCGAGTTGGCATCAGCTGCTCACTTACTAACTCTGAATTACTCTGCTGTAACCGAGGTAATTACTGCACTGAGATGTGCCTGATGTGAGTCAAGTTCCACAATCTAGGGTCTCTCTGCTCCCTTTCCTAGGAGACTTAGAGCATCATCCTTTTAGTTGCCAAATCATGACCACAAGAGCTCAAATTCAATCCCCAACATCTGTCCCACAGCAGCCCGGCCACTGATTGCTGCAAATCACCTTTGACTAGGTGGCATATTTCCTTCTGATTAACTGCAGCATTCAGAATCCAAGTAAGAAAACAGTCACTTGTGAATGATGTTAGTGAAATCCTGTCCCTTTTCGGCAAGAGCTTCATGCCAAAGTGACCATTGTTTATAATTATGCCACCACTGTTTTATTGGCACTTTGAGTGTATGCAAAATACTATTGTTTTTGGAAATTGAGATTGATTTGAAACTTTTTTGAAGCTATTCATTTGTAGTAGACTTGTCTTCAGTTTTTTGCCACATGTGTCATACAGATCTTTAAAATTTTAAAACAATAAATACAAGTTGGCAAATCTAAAGCTTGCCCTGAGGTATTTATTATCTTTTCCCCTAGAGAGTGACTTATTGCTCTCAAAGTGGGATTCCTATAGAGAAGGGTATGGTGCATTTAATTGGATTCCATGGTTCATGGCACCAGTGTATTTCATCCATTCAAACTACCACTTTCCAACATTCAGAGCATCAGCTCCAGGTTACAGAAATCCTCCAAGTTTTAGTTTGACTCATCGTAAGAGCCAGGTTGGTGTTTGATGTTGGAGCCTTGCCAGGTAGGGAAGGTGTTGCAGTTTTTGGGAGCTGAGTGTACAAATGTATCTGCCAGATTGCTTTCTGATTTATAATCTCGGGTTGCTGTTGAGCAGCAACAGAAGATCCAACCTTGAGAACATACCATTCCCTCTGACTTTTATGTGGTGTGTTACAGGGATAAAGACTGGTAAATGCACCATGTGGAGTGCAGTCACTCAGCTGTGGAGTTTGTCAGTCAGGTGGTTTGATTTCTCACTCATCCAGGTTCTCTGCAGACTGCTATGTTTGGGGAAAATAAAATTTTGGCTGGGAAAGTGAATAGTAGAGGAGTTTAAAGAAAAAAGCTATTTGTAACCATGGAGATCATGATTTGTATGATGCCATTCAACTGAAGATCAAAAATGAGAGGTTAACCTAGTTTTAGATTTACCCCAGGCTCAATACTAGCACTCTCCCCCACCCCCCACACCCCTCTTGCTCTCTCTCTCTCTCCCTCCCTCCCTCCCTTTCTACCGCCCCCCCCCCCCCCCCCCCCCCACCCCCGGTCTGACTCCTGCAAGACTGGAAAGCACAATGGGCCAAAATGGCCACTTCCTGTGCTGTACGATACTGACAGTCCAACAGTTTTACTGGATAATAGAAATACGACTTCCATTTTAAAGAAGAGAATGGTGCATGAGCCAGGAAGAAACATTGTGTTGCCTCATTGTATTGTGTACTCTGATCAGCTTCACTGGCTCAGCCCACTTAAAAGGCGGTCGCAGGAGAACTGGGAGAAGATGTGTCTCTGCTGGGTGCAAGCAGGCTGATAGGTCAATTGGACTACTTCGGAATGGTTTGGTTCGTTGGGATTTGATGACACTGCATTCATACGAAAATGTCTCAACATTCCAGCCTCCAGCTCCTAAATGCAGTCAGTGCTTACTTACTGCAATCTCGTACAACATTATCTAAAAAATATGATTAGCAACGTACACGCCAGCAGTTGCAACAATCCAAAGGGTAAAGATATTAAAAGTGACAGGGAAATGTTAAGACTGCTTTATTTGGTCAATCAGAGTTCCTTTTTAATACTGTTTAACTCTGGATATATCTGCTGGATAGGGCAAGTGAGAGAGTTCTTACCACTGCTTTTCCTCCGAGTTATGAGGCATTCAGCAAACCACTGTGATAATGAATTGCAATTCTTGAGTTGCACCCGCTACATCTGTACATCTTTCCCTTGTCCTGATTTCCAATAACTTTTATCAAGAATTTCTTATAATGATTCCCAAGTCAGATAATTGCCACATCTCCCTCCCATTTCCTATGCCCCTGTATCCATTTGGAATGACTGAGCTGGTTTTGTGGCTTGTGAAGTATACTAATGTGAACAATGATTTTAGGTTGTTTAGCAAAATGTTTGGAATTTATTTATTTGCAATAAAAAGTTTAAAAGTAAAAGTGCCTGATTTTAATTTTGTAACATGCTTTCAAAATACCTCCCCATAAAACCACTTCAATTATATTAATATATAATTTGGAAAATTGTTTAAAAACTAAAACAATTTAGTATCATTTTAAAAAAAAATTTAGAGTACCCAATTAATTTTTCCAATTCAGGGGCAATTTAGCGTGGCCAATCCACCTAGCCTGCACATCTTTTTGGGTTGTGTGGGTGAAACCCACGCAAACCTGGGGAGAATGTGCAAACTCCACACGGACAGTGACCCAGAGCCGGGATTGAACCTGGGACCTCGGCGCCGTGAGGCAACAGGGCTAATCACTTTACAATCAATCATGCAGAAAACAGGATCACTATTCTGCACACACACATACCCCACAAACAACATATAAATGACCCCCACATTAATATTAGTGGTGGATCTTAGAATCTAGCTAATATTTATTCCTCAACCATCACTAATATTAAAGTGGGGTCATTTATATGTTGTTTGTGGGGTATTTGTGTGTGCAGAATGGTGATCCTGTTTTCTGCATGATTGATTGTAAAGGTCTGCAGTGAGACTTGTTGCATAACCTTCTGACTTCGGGCAGGGGAGTGGGCAAAGGTGGATGTGCTTTTAGTGGATCGGTGCAGACTCAATGGGCTGAATGGCCTTCTGCACTGTAGGGATTCTATTTTTATAAAAACTCTCCATTCTGATGTTGACTTGAATTATTTTATGATATTGAACTGTTGGGGGTGAACAGACCAAACACTAGAGGACAGTTAAATGTTTCCCCAGAGATGTTTTTTTTTTTCTGCATAAATTTAGCATACCCAATTAATTTTTTCCAATTAGGGGGCAATTTAGTGTGGCCAATCCACCTACCCTGCACATCTTTGGGTAGTAGGGGCGAAACCTATGCAAACACGGGGAGAATGTACAAACTCCACATGGACAGTGACCCAGAGCCGGGATCGAACCTGGAACCTCGGCGCTGTGAGGCAGCAGTGCTAACCACTGCGCCACCGTGCTGCCCTACCTCAGAGGTGTTGAATTAGGTGTGTAAACAACTGTTGTTTGCCCAACAGGTGCATATTATTCCAGAGAAAGCACTGTTCTATTATAAAGCTGGACAGAGATTCTACTCTGAAATCTCTTCTATTTATCTGTTTTATGCAGCCTTTAATCACAGTACCTTGTTGCTGGTCATGGCTCATTGGTAGCAAAGGTAAAGTCGCCATAGTCCCAGGTGACCACAGGCTGCTTTCCCTTTTGAGGGGGAGAGATGACTGGTGGTGATTTAACCTGAGGATCACCACATCTCGGGCAAGGGGCAAGATTGAGAAGGGGGGCCTTCTTGAATATTAATTGTTAGTACTCCTGTCTCAGTGCCCAAGTCAGAAGGTTATGAACACAAGTCCCACTGCAGACCTTTACAATCACTTTACAATCAATCATGCAGAAAACAGGGTCACTATTCTGCACACACAAATACCCCACAAACAACATATAAATGACCCTCACTTTAATATTAGTGATGGTTGAGGGATAAATATTAGCTAGATTCTAAGATCCACCACTAATATTAATGTGGGGGTCATTTATATGTTGTTTGTGGGGTATTTGTGTGTGCAGAATAGTGATCCTGTTTTCTGCATGATTGATTGTAAAGTGATTTGGGATGTCATGAAATGCACGTCTTTAAATACACACTCTTATACTGAGGTCAGCGAGAGGCTAACTTTCTCTAAAGAAAGAGATGGCCGTAACTCTTGGCTGTGTCAGACCTTGAGCATGTAATCCAGACTGACATTCCAGTCCAGTACTGGGGTGGTGCTGCACTTCTGGAGATGCCACGTTTTAAATGGAACATGTTAAACTGAGGCCCTGCCAGTCTTCACATGTAGGTGTAAAATGTTCCATGACGCTGGTTCAAGAATTAGCAGTAGAACCCTCTGAAGTCGTGGGGCGGCACAGTGGTTAGCACTGCTGCCTCACAGCTCCAGGGTCCCGGGAGCTTGCACTTTCTTCCTGTCTCCGCGAAGGTTTCCTCTGGATGCTCCGGTTTCCTCCCACAGTCCAAAGATGTGTAGGTTAGGTAGATTGGCCATGCTAAATTGCCCCTTAGTGTCCAAAAGGGTAGGTGGGGTTACGGGGAATAGGGTGGAGGCGTGGGATTAAGTAGGGTGCTCTTTCCAAGGGTCGGTACAGATTCGATGGGCCGAATGGCCTCCATCAGCACTAAATTTGATGATTCTAAGATCTAGCTAATATTTATCCCTCAACCACCACTAATATTAATGTGGGGGTCATTTATATGTTTGTTGGGTATTTGTGTGTGCAGAATAGTGATCCTGTTTTCTGCATGATTGATTGTAAAGTGATTTGGGATGTCTTCAAATGCAAGTCTTTAAATACACACTCTTATACGGAGGTCAGCGAGAGGCTAACTTTCTCTAAAGAAGGAGATGGCTGTAACTCTTGGCCTGGTCTGAAAAGCCAGCAGGAAATAACTGCTTTTTTTTTTGTGATTAATTTAGATCCATAATAAACCATGAAACATTATGTTCATGATGAGCGTCTTAACTTCAAAAATAAGAACTAGGAGCAGGAGTAGGGGCTTTAGCCCGCTCTGCTATTCAGTATGATCATGACTGGTCTCCTGTCTGCCTCAACCCCACTGTCCAGCCCGTTCTCCATAACTCTTCAACCCATTACTAAATCTGTCTACCTCCTCAAATTTACTCAAGTCCCAGCATCCACCGCACTCTGGGTCGCAAATTCCACAGATTCGCCAGAAGTAATTTCTCCTAATGTCTGCTGTGAATCTGCTACCCCTTAACCTGAAACTATGACATTTCATTCTAGATCGCCCCACGAGAGGAAGCATCAGCTCTACATCTACTATGTCATTGCCTTTTACCATCTTGTATACCTCCGATCTTCTCTCATTCTTCTAAACTCGAGAGAGTATCGACCTAAACTGCTCAGTCTCACCCGAAGACAAATGCCTCATCTCCGGAATCAATCTAGTTGAACCTCCTCTGAACTGCCTCTAATGCAACTCCTCTCCCTCTAATATATGAAGTGCAGGCTTGACACTGTTCCGTGATTGAGGGAGAATTCAATCATTGCTAGACTTTTCTGTTTGTGTGGTTCGGTGACAGCAGAGAAAGATCCCACATGGAAGCTTCCGTGACTGCACTGATCAATAAAGTTACGCTGCACTTTTTAAATGAGACACAATTGGGTGGTGATCCCTTTTGCCAGGGAGATTGTAAAACCCGACGCTAAACGTGGGAACTACCACATTCCTGAGCACTCAATAACTGAGCAACTGCTTGAAGATCTTCTGTCGCCTCTCCAGCTTGCTGCCCAGGTGGAGCCAAGAGAGTTTTGTTCTTAGACCTATGAGTGACTAGCTTTTGGCTTATGCACTCTACCCAGCCTGGTGTTGCCAACCCTCCAGAATTACCCTGGAGTACCCAGGAATTAAAGGTTAATTTAATCGGTTACAAGCAAACTAGGAGAGAAAATTATAGAGCCATTTTTATTTTCTTTTAAAGTAGTGCCTTTCTTTTACACTTACCTTGGAACACTTTTTATTACTAAAACATTTGAGGCGATAAGAAGAGCTGTTGGACAAATTGCAGGCTGGTGGTCATGTGATGAAACCTCCAGGAATGCATCCAACCAGAGTTGGCAACTGTCACCAGTCATCTAAAGATGAACCAGCTTCACCGTGCCTGAATATGGTAATTCGGCAAAGCTCGACAGACACCAACTCTAACACAGCTTCTGTTTCACAGAATCTGTTTCCTGGGTTGTCTGTGGGGCTCACCCCAATCACTGCTCAATGCAGACTGTTTTCCCTTCCTCTCAATATATAATGCATGACCATGTGCTGCGGCTAAAGACCAGTTATTGTAATATATTTTGCTTTGGTTAGATTGTGTGATTACTGGGAAGCAACAAGTGCAGAGGGAGCTTATGTGCATAGTTCTAATGGTGTAACAGGCTGACTGAATCACTTGGCTTTCATTTGAGTGGGAGGGACTGTGGAAATGCAAAACCCAACGTTACTGAGAGCAAGGGAGCATGGTGACGTGGCTTAACTGTCTTGACCTGCACTGGCTTTTATCAACCAGATTTTAAAAAGGATATGAGCACAGTGATAGTCAATTTGCAACATGGAGAACCTCAGTTCCACACGATAGGTTTTGAATCCAGATTCCCAAAGTCTCCAGATTTATTTAGTTGTATTTTGATGTGACCTGATTGTTGTAAGATGCCCCTTGCTTTCTCCATGAGAATAGGCAAACTAATCTTAAACCCTGACAAAACGTTTTGTAAATTGGTTATATCAGCGATTTAAGTAGGTTGGGCCTGTACTCATTGGCGTTTAGAAGAATGAGTGGCGACCTTATTGAGAGATATAGCATTCTCAGGGCTTTCGACAGGGTAGATGCTGAGTGGTGGTTTCCCCTTGTGGGAGAGTCTAGGACCAGAGGACATAATCTCAGTAAGGGGTTGCCCACTTAAGACCGCGATGAGGAGGACGTTCTTCCCTCGAGACGGTCGTGAATCTGTGGAATTCTTTACTGCAGAGAGCTGTGGAGGCTGGGTCGTTAAGTATGTTCAAGGCTAGGACAGCACGGTGGCGCAGTGGTTAGCACTGCTGCCTCACGGCGCCGAGGTCCTCGTTCGATCCTGGCTCTGGGTCACTGCCCATGTGGAGTTTGCACATTCTCCCCATGTTTGCGTAGGTTTCGCCCCCACAACCCAAAGATATGCAAGGGTAGGTGAATTGGCCATGCTGAATTGCCCCTTAATAGTATGTTCAAGGTTGAGATAGATATTTTTGATCAGTAAGTGAATAGTGGGTTATGAAGTTGAGGATTATCAGATCAGTCATAATCTCAGTGAATGGCCTGACTTTGCTTCCAAGTCTTTATGGCCTTATCACATACTAAATACTGTGGGGTAGTTTGGGGCAAGAAGTAGAGTTACAATCCATTTGAATGCAGAGTCAATTCTGCAGATTTTTGTCTGTCTCTCTCTTTCAAGTCCCCGTCCCCGTCCCAATCACTGTTTAGTCTGGGCCTGAATAGATTCTTTCTTGAACAGTCGATAGCTTGAACTACACGTTAAAATCTGTTGAAAAAAGCAAATCACTGAAGTTCATTTTCAGAGAGAGAGAATTGAAAAGCAGAGAAGTTGCCCTAAACATTATGGAACCTGAGACCACACTTGGCATATTGCATACCGCTTTGACCTCCCTGTTATAGAGGCACTGGAGAGTGTGCAATAAGGATTCACTAGAATAACACCAGAACTGTCAAAGACTGAATCGGCTTTGTCTCTGCTTTGGAATATCAGATCAGTTATGTGTTATGGGCCAGGGTTTAGAGACCCCCAAAGTGTATCAGGGAGTTCACCTGACCCACAACCTTTAATAGATTGTGGTATGGGGAGCACACGGCCCACTCTACAGGTGTGGTACAGCAGACATGGAAAAGTATTTGTTAAAGCAAAACAATGTTTATTCTATGAACTCAAGTTAACCTTTTTAAAACATACAGTGAACATCTTAGCAACCATTAATTCAAATACAACCCCCAAAGAATACAACACTAAGTAATCCTTTAAGCTTTCCTTTTAACATCCATAAGACTTAAAACACCTTTTACCAGAAGCACATCAGGTTAAAGTCACTACTGCGAGCAGTTATTAGTTTTAAATCACCAAAGGATCGATTTACATTCTTTAGATTACAGAGGGAGACTCTAATACACCTGGCTGTGACTGCAGCTATACAGCTCTGAAAACGAAACTAAAACACACCCTGCAGCAAACAGCCTAAAATGAAAGTAAAAAGCCGACAGACAGCCCAGCTCCACCCACTCTCTGACATCACTGCAGGAATAAACACACATTTCTTAAAGGTACTCTCACTACAGATATTTATATACATACCCATTTATAAACACCCATTTCTTAAAGGTACTCTCACATGACATATGATCTCATTGCATGGCGGAGCAGAGTTGATGGGCCGAATGGTCTACTTCTGCTCCTGCATCTTATCGTCTGAAAAGCCAGAGGTGACTTGGTAGCCGTTTGATAGGGTAGATGTAGAGCAGGTTTTTCTGGTTGTGGGGAAGACCAGAACTAAGGACCATAAACATAAGGGTCACTCATAAATCTAGTAGGGAATTCAGGAGAAACTTCTTTACTCAAAAAGTGGTGGGAATGTGGAACTCGTGACCACAGGAAGTCATTGAGTTGAATGGTATGCATGCATTTAAGGCAAAGCTAGATAAATGTATGTGGGAGAAAGGATAAGAAGATTGTTGATCGGGGTGGGGCGGGACAAAGGAGGTTCTGGTGATGTATAAGCATTTGTTCTATTTTTTGAATTTTATTCCTTTCAAAACCAATGTGGACAAGCCCTTAATCCATCTACTTGCTCCAAAAAACAATTCAAACTGAATCCAATTCATGGTCCCCATGAAAGGGACATACTAGATCCGAGTTGACGAGAGTAGGCATTACACCGGACCTCTGGCTTGATCCTCTGATTGATCTTAGCCAAAAGGCCTAGTGATGTATAAACACCAGCTTGTTACATAGTCTGGGCTGAATGATAGACTATGTAATGAGAGCTGTTTTTAATTTCGGAAATTATGATGATTCAAAAACTGATCTAACCTAGACCAGAAACCTTTGTGTACAAGGGTAACATAAGCTCCAAACAAATGAATCCTAGCATGGTTGCTAGTGAACTGACTTGCTTTGACATGTTGCATTTCAAATTTGCCTTTCACACATTCCTTGTCGCTATTTGTCTGTGTGTACTGTGTAGGTGCTGATCCAAGACTTGTTCACACCATGGGGGCGATTCTGCAATATGGAGCCGTCGTGAACGCCGTCGCGTTTCACGACGGCGCGAACCGGGCCCCGGTGCGATCGATTCTGGCCCCCACAGGGGGCCAGCGCGGAGCTGAAACGGTTCACGCCGCACCAGCCTTCCGCCGCGCCAACCCGCGCATGCGCAGTTGGGCCGCACCAACCTGCGCATGCGCGGGGCACTTCTTTAGCGCGCCGGCCCCGACTCAACATGGGGTTGGTGTTCAGCGGCCGACCGCCCCAGAAAGTATGCCCGGGGCGGGGCGGGGGGGGGTGGAGAAGAGAGGCCGGCCCGCCGATCGGTGGGCCTCAATCGCGGGCCAGACCCCATCGGAGGCCGCAGCCCCCCCCCCCCCGACCATTCCTGCAGAGTTCCCGCCGGCAGCGACCAGGGGTGAACGGCGCTGGCGAGACTGTTGTATCGGCGCATCCGCTCGGCCCACTCGAGCCGTAGAATCGGCGGCCCCGACAATTCCAGCGGACGGCGCCATGCCAAATGCGCTGCCGCAAATGGTGGCGATTCTCCGCACCTCGGTGAATCGCGCGCCGGCGTCGTGTCGTGGTTGCGGCGATTCTCCAGCCCAGCATGGGGCTCGGAGAATTGCCCCCCCATGTTTTTTTTTCCCCAATGTGGAATGTATCTTTTGTTTTTATTCGTTCATGGGCTGTAGGCATCGATGTGTGTGTATTAGTGTGTGTATGCGCGCTTCAAACTGCTGACATTTCAAAAGCAGCCTGCACGCCACCCAGAGTCTCCAGGGATAGCACATCTGCACCTGTTCCCAAGTGAGGCTTTCCCAAAACAATAGATCGAGTGCATCTGAGCTTGTTGTAGGAGCATTTCTCCGTGATCTTGAAAAGCAACATTTTCCCAGAATTATTCTCACAATGACAGATCTTGAACTCGGGTGATGCCCAGAAATGGCGGTGTCACCACAATCACTCTAGTACCTGTATCATCAACCGCGAACATCCTAACTCACGCCAAGTCCCATTCACCCACCATCCCTGTGCTCACTAACCAACACTGGCACCCAGACCAAAACAGCTGAACTTAAAATTCTCATATTTATGTTCAAATCCCTTCAAAGCCTTGCCCCACCCTGTCTATGTAACAACATCCAACTCTACAAGTCTCGAAGATCTGTGTTCAGCCTGGCCTCTTGCACATACCCAATTTCTGTCGACACATCAATGGCTATGCTTCAGCTGTCTAAGCCCCGAAGTCTGGGATTCCCTCCCTAAATCTCTCTGCCTCCCGATGTCTCTTTCCCCTTTGAGGACTTCCTTAAAATTGAAAAGTGGAAGCAGAACAAGCAGTAACTTTCAATGGGAGTTGGACTAATATTTGAAAAGGAAAGATTGGGGCAGGTTTCCGGGGGGGGGGGTGTAATAACGTGTACGAGACATATCCAGCTGGGGATGATTGTTTTCCCCCTGCTCACTGGACGGTAGGCCCCCTGCTTTGGGTGGGATTACTGTCCAGCACTGGTATAATAAGTCAGCCAGGGGAGAGGGGACCCAGTGAGGTGTAACCGGGCCTCGTGTAGATAATATTGTAGGGGGCTGCATACTTAGCCCCCTACTATACTCCCTATACACACACGACTGGGTGGCAAAATTTGGCTTCAACTCCATCTACAAATTTGCTGATGACATGACTGTAGTGGGTCGGATCTCGAACAACGATGAGTCAGAGTACAGGAGGGAGATAGATAACCTAGTGGCATGGTGTAACATCAACAATCTCTCCCTCACTGTCAGCAAAACTAAAGAGCTGGTCATTGACTTCAGGAAGCAAAGTATCAGACACACCCCTGTCTGCATCAATGGTGGTGTGGTAGAGATGTTTGACAGCTTCAAATTCCTAGGTGTGCACATCACCAACAATCTGTCCTGGTCCACCTATGTTGACGCTACGACCAAGAAAGCACAGTAACGCTTATACATCCTCTGGAAACTAAGGAAATTCAGCATGTCCACATTGACTCTGACCAATTTTTACATAGACACCATAGAAAGCATCCTATCTCGCTGCATCAGAGCTTGGTATGACAACTGTTCAGCCCAAGACTGTAAGAAACTACAGAGAGCTGTGAACACTGCCCAGTCCATCACATGAATCCGCCTCACATTCATTGACTCCATCTACACCTCACGCTGCCTTGGGAAAGTGGGCAGCATACTCCTGAATGACCCTCTTATGGACTGAACTGATCTCTTCACACATCTTCTTTACTGAGTAATACTGCACTCTGTGGGCTCACCCGTTGCCTGTGTGTATTTATGTATGCCCTATATTTTTTTCATGTATGGAACAATCTGGACTATGCAGAACAATACTTTTCATTGTACTTCAGTACATGTGACAATAAAACAAATCTAATCCAAAAAAATGTCTTTACTACAACTGGACTCCCCGTGCCTTATTAAAGGAAGGAGGGGGGAGGGTCAGAAAAGTGAATGGAATTAATTAGTGAACCTTTCAAAGAGTCATCACAAACAGGATTAAGTCAATGGCCTCTGCATGAATTCACAATTCCATGTTATGAACAGAAAAACAAAATCTATCAGGTGTGAATGGCAGAATTTCTCCATAGCTGAAGTATTTGCCGTTCTGAAAACATTTACAAAGACCGCTAATGACCATAGACTGCTTTCCCCTTTGAGGGGGGAATACTCCCCGCTTGCCTGGATGAGTGCAGCTCCAACATTCACGAAGCTCAATACCATCCAGGACAAAGCAGCCCCGCTCGATTTGCACCCCGCCTGTCACCTTCAACATTCACTCCATCGACCATGACATACAGTAGCAACTGTGTGTACCATCTCCAAGATGCACCACAGGAACTCACCAAGCATCCTCAGGCAGCACCTTCCAAACCCACTACCACCTGGAGGTTCCCCTCCAAGCCACACACCGTCCTGACTTGGAAATATATCGGCCGTTCCTTCACAGTAGCTGGGCCAAAATCCTGGAATTCCCTCCCTAACAGCACTGTGGGTGTACCTACACCACATGGACTGCAGGAGTTCAAGACGGCAGCTCACCATCACCACCTCAAGGTCAATTAGGGATGAGCAATAAATGCTGGTCTAACCAGTGAAACCTATATCCCTTGAATGAATAAAAGAATTCTAATGTTTACCTGACCTGGGAGCCACTGGCGCTGTCAGTAAATACAGAATGCTTCCCTCTTCCAGCAACGTTTTTGATGAATGGTGGAGTACTGATTATATAACTAGTATATCAATCCAGACAGGTGTTCCAGATAAATGTCAGTTCAAATCCCATCACAGCCATTTGAGAGTTTGAATTCAGCTTGCAAAATGTAGAAAGTAAAAAATTGGTATTAGTAAAAGGAAGTTGATGGATTTTCATTAAATGTCCTCCTGGATTGCAGATATCCCCTATGGAAGGAAATTCCAGTCCCACTGTGGCAGGGGTGACTCGCAAAGTACCCTGGATGCTGAAAAATCTGAGATAAAACCAAAAAGCACTGGAAAAACTCAGCCGGTCTGGCAGCGTCTGTGGAGAGGAACAGAGTCAATGTTTCGAGTTCCTTTGGAGCCCATATTGGACTGGAAACATTAACTCTGTTTCTCTCTTTGCGGATGATGCCAGTCCTGCTGCGGGGTTTTTCCAGCACTTTCCGTTTTTGTTTTATGGCTGACTCTTAACTTTCCTCCGAACTGATCGAACAAGCCATCAGTTACACCACCAAATTCTCAGGCCAACGAGGGGATGGGCTTAAAATGATCACTTTGCCAGCTTAGTCCACATCGCGAGTAAGAAAAAGAAACAGGAGACACCAGAAATGCCAGTCCAAAGGAAAAACGATCCAGACCATTGACTGAATAGGATTTTTAGTGATATCTGATAACAGTCTCCTGGCCTGATGCCTCACTATCTCTCTCATTTCCTTACACGCAATGCCTCGTTTATTCAGCTGTTAAAAATTCTGTGCCAAGATTCTTTCAGTTCCCTGTTTTTTTCCATAAATTTAGCGTATCCAATTCTTTTTTTTTCCAATTAAGGGGCAATTTAGCGTGGCCAATCCACCTACCCTACACACCTTTGGGTTGTGGGGGTGAGACCCATGCACAACAGGGAGAATGTGCAAACTCCACATGGACAGTGACCAGGGCCGGGATCAAACCCGGGTCCACGGTGCTGTGAGGCAGCAGTGCTAACCGTGCCGCCCCTCAGTTCTCTGGTTAATAGAGATATCAATCTAACAGTCCTCTTCCCCCCCCCCCCCCCCCCCCCCCCCCCCCCCCCATCCAACTCAACCCATAACCGTCACACATATAAGGGAGGAAATTGACCTCTTTGGAGTTACCACGATGAGAGGGAAATGACAGGACTATCCTATCCCTATGCTTTTCCCTCTTTTTGTCATGAACCGAGGATTAGAAGCTGCCACAGGTCACTACAGCCACCCTCTGTATGTCTTGTGCCAGTGTCTTTTCCATTGTTGGGCTGCCAAATTCTTTCATAGATACATAGAATATAGGAGCAGGAGGAGGCCTTTTGAGCCTGCTCCGCCATTCATCATGATCATGGCTGATCATCCAACTCAATCGCCTTTGATCGATTCACTACTGATCTTTTGAGGTACTCCGAGTGTAGGAATCCTCTGCTTCACGGATCGTATCAGTGGGCATTCCCATTACTTTAGGATGGGCACATTAATTGCCCATGCCAAAGAAGGCATGAGAGCTCTGACTAGAGGTTCACATAGGCCGAACCAGATACAGGCGGCAGGGTCTCCAAGTGTGAGTCCGTAAGTGAGGAGATTTATTGAATTCAACATCAGAATTTGTCAGCTGTGAGGTTTGAACTCGTTACCTCTGGACTATCAGCCCAGTACCATACCCAACTCACAGCTGCCAGTGAATCTATAGAAAAGAAAACTAACCAATTGTCATTGTGATCAAAGGACAAGCGCACAATAATAAAATTCAATTCCCACCCGCTGTAAAAGGTTTAAAAGCTCAGTAATGATGGCCAGAGGTCCTCGTCAGTAAGTCACTGAAAGCTAACATGCAGGAGCAACAGGCAATTAGGAAGGCTTATGTTAGCTTTTACCACAAGAGAATTTGAGTACAGGAATAGCAAAGTCTTACTTCAATTGACCTTGGACCACACCTAGAGCACTGTGTGCAGTTTTGGGCCCTTCACCTTAAGAAGGATATTATTGCCATAGAAGGAGTGCAGCGAGGGTCAACAGACTTGTTCCCGGGATGGCAGGACTGTCCCATGCAGGGAAATTGGGGAAACTGGACCTGTATTCTCTAGAGTTTTCGAAAAATAAGAAGTGATCTCACTGAAACCTACAAAATACTTAAAGGAATAGACAGGGTAGATGCAGCTAAGGTGTTTCCCTTAATGGGGAATCTCGAACCAGGGGACATAATTTCAAAATAAGGGGGAAGCCACTTAGGACCGAGATGAGGAGAAATCTCTTCACACAGGTTGTGAATCTTTGGAATTCTCTACCTCACAGGGTTGTGAAAGATCAGTCATCAAGTGTGTTTAAAGCAGAGAGTTACATTTCCAAATACCAATGACACAAAGGGATGTGGAGATAATGCGGGGGGGGGGGGGGGGGGGGGGGGAAGGCATTGAAATGGACGATCAGCCATTATCGTATTGAAGGGCGGAGCAAACTCGACGGGCTGAATGGCCTGCTCCTATGTTCCGAAATGTAACACTCGTGCTTGTTAACTCCTTAGTACATCGTTAGGAGACCTGGGCCTAATGCTTTCACAGCTTAGAAACTCGGGTCTAAACGGCAGAGACTAGCCAGGAAATGTCAGCCTCATGCCATGGTCGATCCTTTCCAATCAACACCTTCTCTCCCTCTCTTTCTCTAGCACTCTTCCATCTTCCTCTCTTTTTTTTCTCTCTATCTTAATTCTCCCATGGCAGCCATTTTTGTGGACCATGTTCACTGTTTTCCTTGAGAGGACGTTCTTTATGAACTCTGGTAAGGGGAATGGGATGGGTGGTGTGAGGATTTATGGAAAAGGAGCTTCATTTTTAGGGATCTTTGGAAATTTTAAGGAATGTTGGTTGAATTCATGTGACTTCTATGACTTCTATTGCCTCATTGATTATCGTAAATGTACCAAAATAGTTTTTTAAAACTATTTTTATTCTCCTTTTTCACATTTTCTCCCACATTTACACCCAACAATAAACAATAATCAGTAACGAATGTAATGTCAATTCCATATCAATAGCAACGATCCCATCCTCCCACCAAACCCCAAACATTGGCCCGCATGTTAACATAAACAAATGACAAAGAGGAATCAGGAATCACCCATAGTCACCATTAACACATACAGTTCCTCTCCCCAACCCTCCCAGCCCCTCTCCCCCAACCCTCCCAGCAGCCCCCCCCCCCCTAATGTTCGATGTAATCCAATTCTCGAAAGTGCAGAATGAATTGTAGAACCCCTCCATCCTCCCCCTCAGTTCAAATTTGACCGTTTCAAGCGTCAAGAATTCCAGCAGGTCCCCCCGCCACACGGGGCACAGGGTGGAGAGGTTGATCTCCACCTTAACAGGATTCGCCTTCGGGCAATCAACGAGGCGAAGGCTACAACATCTGCCTCCGCGCCCGTTTCCAACCCCGGCTGGTCCGACACCCCGAATATGGCCTCCCGAGGGCCCGGGTCCAAAATAGTTTTTAACATATATTTAATCAAACACAAATTTTTGTTACTATGTAGTTATTTTTCTATTTCAATGTGATTTTTAATGAACAAGTAACGTACCTGCAATGATTATCTAAATGGACAATAACATTTGAATTGAATTGTTACCTAGCACCTGAAAAAATATCTGAAACAGCTGTAATAGCTGAAACAGCTGTAATAGCTGATACAGCTGTAATAGCTGATGCAGGTGCCATCTCTCAAGCATTCCATTGCAGCCTCAGATGTATCACCATGATACTGTCGCAGGCCTGGAGCAATTATCCCTACTTCTTTGGTTCAAGACAGATTTTATGGCTCCTCCCCGGCCCCATTTCACCAGTGCTCACTCGAACCTGGGAGGTTTAAGGCGTTTGAGAATGATAACAAGCCTCCAGAAGAAAAGTCGGCTCGGAAGAGGCTGATTGTGGGCTCTTCAATTTCTACATTATTTATGAGCTATCAGCCGGGCAAATATGGTAACAGACCAGAGAGTGTTAAGAAAATTACACACGGAAGACTTGCTGTGAAAATAGTCAAGGACTCACACTTTTTTGATAACCTAAATAATCTTCAAGTTGCATTAATTCAGTGACAAATATCTTTAACCCTTCCCTGGTTTGCGATCAGGACTAGGAGGAAAGAGTTGGCCCGCATGGTCTGTCTGCCTCTCTCTTGCCGTGTTTGCCTCGTCATCTATTTCCCGGTTAAGTATAACTCTTTTAAATGCCAACACAGTTGCCTCCGGTCCGTGCCTTAGCTCCCTCCTTCGAAAAGCACCCTCTCCTGCAATCACATGACATTTCTTCTTGGCCCAATTCCCACACAAGCCTTTCTTAGTCCTGTCCAAGCTGCATTAGCAATTGGTGGCCATGTGCCAAAATGGAGGCTGTTTGAAGTTTTGTGGGAGCTTTCCTGCTGCTATCTGAATTCCCCATGTTTGTTTCATCAGTACCTTCACAGCCAACAAATAACCCAACATATGTCACATCAGCCTAGGCTGGACTGACAGCCAAGTTCCTGAGGTACAAGGCTTGTGTCTAAAGCCATTGCAAACCCAGTTCCCATGTATTTATTCAGAGACATTTTGCTGGCGTGACAATATCACCACTGCACAACTCTGCTAAAATAAATGGCTCCCGACTCTCCAAATTTTAAAATTACCCTGTGTAAATGTCAGCGGCAGGCTGCAGGATCAGTCAAGGTGGTGCAAACTCGCACACTTCCAGCAGTGGCAATTGCAGCTTTTAATAGAGGAGTTGGCAACAATTGTGTCCCTCTTGTATATCAGACTGTGCGCCAGAATTGTGACCTTAAAAGCAGTAAATGCTGGTCCGATGTTGCAATTAAGCAATCAGTCAGGTCCAGATTGAAGTCAGTCCACATGGTGGAGTTTATGACCTGGCTCATGAATACTGCTGTAATGATGAATAAAACACAAAATGCTGGAAAAACTCCAGGTCTGGCAGCATAGTTAACATTTCTAGTCCGTATATTTCTTTTGCAAAACTAAGAGTCACATGGACTTTAAATGTTGGGCGTTATCGAACGGCCAAGCTGCGCCCGAAACGCAGCGTGACACGGCGCAATGTGGCCGATAGAAGCCGGAAGACCCTGTTCCTGAGACCTACCCGCTCGCAACGCTTCACGAGATCTAAAGCGATCTTGGTAGACGTTGCGATGTGAATCCCGCCCATTGTGGGCGGGATCACCTTTTGGTTAATCTGCATATTGGAGCGAGACAGCTATTCTCACTTTAATATGCCTTTTCCCAAGGCGTTGGGATCTAGCCCCTTCGCCTCAGAGACCTCAGGCCAGTGTCGTTCAGTACTGGTATCCACAAACTGGGACCAGACAGAACGGCACTTGTGGGGGGTCTTCCAGGGGATTAGAGACCCCCAGATGTTTGCCCTCTGGGCAGGGTGGTGCACTGGTAGCCTGGCAGTGCCAGCCTGACACCCTGGTACTGCTGGTACCATCTGCACACCCTGGTACCTTAAGCTGGCGGGGGCACTGCCAAGGTGCCAAGCTGGCATTTTGTGCATGGAGGCAATAGGGCCGCGATGCCCTGCGCGGATGTTGGGGGGGGGGTAGGAGTGCCCTGCGCGGATGGGGAGGGGGGGAGGGGGGGGCCAGGACCTTCTCGGACCTTCTCATATGAGTTGGGGCTTTGGGGGGGGGGGGTGCGTCGGGGTTCCAGAAGTCCACATCCTAAATGAAGTTTAAAATAAGTACATTTCATCAAGTATTTAATTGGCTGAAAGTGTTTTGGGATTTCGTAAGGTTGTGATAGGCATCACATGAATTCCTAAATTCTGATGAAAGGTCCTGAAGCCGAAACCTAAACTCTGTTTCTCCTCCCACAGATGCTGCCTGGCCTGCTGGTTACTTGCAGCATTTTCTGTTTTTATTTCAGATTTGCTAGCATTTTGGTAAGTTATATTAGCGTTAGATTTGAGAGACTGCGAGAGTTTAGTAGTTGCTTCACTTTGCTGTACTTATCCCATGGAGGTGTCGGAGGGTCCCGGGAGCTAACAGCATTCATCAAACCTCTGAGACATCAGATTCCATCAAATACCTGGGTAAATGATGCCAGCAAAGAGTTATGCATCAAACACCACACATCCTTGCCACAGTCAAATGGAAAATATCTGAATGAGATAATTCAACATTCATGGTCAACCACCAGCCTCGTCTAGACACAAATGCATCACATACTAAGTATATAAGGACTATCCATCAGTCAGTAACTCCGTAATTGTTAGGAACAAAACAAATGGGCATCTGCAAAGAGAAAAAATAAACCACAAAGGCTGCTAATTCTAAACAGAAGCAGTAAAAGCCGGAGCTACACTGGAATTCCAATGGCACCATTCCAGGGAAGGAACCTTTGTTTATTTTATTCTGTCATGAGATGTGGGCATCACTGATAAGACCAGTATTTATTGTCAACCACATTGCGGTGGGTCTGGAGTCACATGTAGGCCAGACCGGGTAAGGATAGCGGATTTCCTTCCCTAAAGTACATTAGTGAACCAGATGGGTTTTTACAACAATCGAGGACGGCTGTCATGTTCACCATTATTGAGACTAGCTTTCGATTCAGCATTTTATTAATTCATTTTATATTCTACCGGCTGCTGTGGTGGGATTTGAACACCCCAGTGCATTAATAATAATCTTTATTAGTGTCACAAGTAGGCTTACATTAACACTGCAATGAAGTTACTGTGAAAATCCCCTAGTCGCCACACTGCGGTGCCTTTTCGGGTACACTGATGGAGAATTCAGAATGTCCAATTCACCTAACAGCACGTCTTTTGGGTCTTGTGGGAGGAAACCGGAGTCACCCGGAGGAAACCCACGCAGACACGGGGAGAACGTGCAGACTCCGCACAGACAGTGACCCAAGCTGGGAATCAAACCTGGACACTGTGAAGCAACAGTGCTAACCACTGTGCTGCCTGATGTGTTGGGTGTTCTGGATCACATACAGGTCACCAACACTTGAAATAGTGCAACAGATGACTTCCGGGTGCGGCGATGACCAGCTGAGTCGCACGTTTCGGCTGCTCCCGGTGGAACGGACTTTTGGGCTCTTAATAAGAGCCCCAACGGCAATTTTAACGGCTAAAAGTACTGTGCGGTGAACCAGAAGGGAATCCCCCTGGATACGGATGAAAAAAGGAGAGGAAGGTGGCCGGATTGCGGTGGATCCTTTAGAGCAGCGGCAAGGAAGGCAAGCAAAAACCAAGATGGCGTCGGAAGGTGGCAGTTTAATATGGGGCCCTGAACAACACGAGTTTTTGAAACGCTGCGTGGAAGAACTCAAAAAGGAAACGAAGAAGGAGCTGTTGGCTCCGATATTACAGGCGATCGAAGGGCTAAAGGAGGAGCAAAAGACCCAGGAGCGGGAGCTTCGGGTCGTGAAGGCAAAGGCTGCCGAGAATGAGGACGACATACAGGGCCTGGTGGTGAAGACGGAGATGCATGAGGCACACCATAAACGATGTGTGGAAAGGCTGGAGGCGCTGGAGAACAACGCGAGGAGGAACAACCTAAGGATTCTTGGTCTTCCTGAAGGTGCGGAGGGAGCGGACGTCGGGGCATATGTGAGCACGATGCTGCACTCGTTAATGGGAGCGGAGGCCCCGGCGGGTCCGCTGGAGGTGGAGGGAGCATACCGAGTGATGGCGCGAGGACTGAGAGCAGGAGAAATTCCTAGAGCCATAGTGGTGAGATTCCTCCGTTTTAAGGATAGAGAGATGGTCCTTAGATGGGCAAAGAAAACTCGGAGCAGTAAGTGGGAGAATGCGGTGATCCGCGTATACCAAGACTGGAGTGCGGCGGTGGCGAGAAGGAGGACGAGCTTTAATCGGGCCAAGGCGGTGCTTCACAAAAAGAAGATAAAATTCGGAATACTGCAACCGGCAAGACTGTGGGTCACATATCAAGGGAGGCACCACTACTTTGAGACAGTGGATGAGGCGTGGACTTTTATCGTGGAAGAAAAATTGGAATGAGCGGGTTATTAAAAAAAAGAACGTTTGAAACAAAGTGGCGGGGCGAGTATGGGGGGCGAAGAGGGGGGTAAAAAGGGGGGAAAGAGGAGTTTTATGTTATTAATCCTGCGATGTGGTAACTTTTCTCTCTTCCACAGGAGGTGGTGGGGGGAGGAAAGGAGGTGGAGGAGATGGGGCGTTGGCCATTGGGGGCGGGGCCAAGGGGGAAGCGCGGGCTCGGTTCCCGCGCTATGATAATCATGGTGGGAATAGGGAAGCAGGAAGGAGGGGGCGTCGCACGGTGCGAGCCGAGGTCACGGGGGGAAGCCGAGGTCGGCCAGAGTTTGCTGACTTCTGGGAGCAACATGGGGGGTGTAACTACGCTAGTGGGGGATCTAGCGGGGGGGGAATTATTGGGCTGCTGCTGCTGGGGAGAGGGGGGAGCTGGCATGGGGTGGGATGGGCGGGGGGGCACCGCCTGGGGGGGGACACAGCTGCGTGGGAACCGGGTGAGGAGCTGGAAAAAGGGGATGGCTAATCGACAAGGGGGGGGGTAAAAAGCCCCCCAACCCGGCTGATCACATGGAACGTGAGAGGGTTGAACGGGCCGATAAAGAGGGCACGGGTACTCGCACACCTTAAGAAACTTAAGGCAGACGTGGTTATGTTACAGGAAACGCACTTGAAACTGATAGACCAGGTGAGACTACGCAAAGGTTGGGTGGGGCAGGTGTTCCATTCGGGGCTAGATGCGAAAAACAGGGGGGTGGCTATATTAGTGGGGAAGCGGGTAATGTTTGAGGCAAAGACTATAGTGGCGGATAGCGGGGGCAGATACGTGATGGTGAGTGGCAAACTACAGGGGGAGACGGTGGTTTTGGTAAACGTATATGCCCCGCACTGGGATGATGCCAATTTTATGAGGCGTATGCTAGGACGCATCCCGGACCTAGAGGTGGGAAAGTTGGTAATAGGGGGAGATTTCAATACGGCGTTGGAACCAGGGCTGGATAGGTCGAGGTCCAGGACTGGAAGGAGGCCGGCAGCAGCCAAGGTGCTTAAAGATTTTATGGAGCAGATGGGAGGAGTAGACCCGTGGAGATTTAGCAGACCTAGGAGTAAGGAGTTTTCGTTTTTCTCCTATAGACTTTTTTGTTTTGGGAAGGGCGTTGATCCCGAAGGTGAGGGGAACGGAGTATACGGCTATAGCCATTTCGGATCACGCTCCACATTGGGTGGACTTGGAGATAGGGGAGGAAACAGAAGGGCGCCCACCCTGGAGAATGGACATGGGACTAATGGCAGATGAGGAGTTGTGTCTAAGGGTGAGGGGGTGCATTGAAAAGTACTTGGAACTCAATGATAATGGGGAGGTCCAGGTGGGAGTGGTCTGGGAGACGCTGAAGGCAGTGGTTAGAGGGGAGCTGATATCAATAAGGGCACATAAAGGAAAGCAGGAGAGTAGGGAACGGGAGCGGTTGCTGCAAGAACTTCTGAGGGTGGACAGGCAATATGCGGAGGCACCGGAGGAGGGACTGTACAGGGAAAGGCAAAGGCTACACGTAGAATTTGACTTGCTGACAACGGGTACTGCAGAGGCACAGTGGAGGAAGGCACAGGGTGTACAGTACGAATATGGGGAGAAGGCGAGCAGGTTGCTGGCCCACCAATTGAGGAAAAGGGGAGCAGCGAGGGAAATAGGGGGAGTGAGGGATGAGGAAGGAGAGATGGAGCGGAGAGAGTGAATGGAGTGTTCAAGGCATTTTATAAAAAATTATACGAAGCTCAACCCCCGGATGGGAGGGAGAGAATGATGGGCTTTCTGGACCGGCTGGAATTTCCCAAGGTGGAGGAGCAGGAAAGGGTGGGACTGGGAGCACAGATTGAAATAGAGGAAGTAGTGAAAGGAATTAGGAGCATGCAGGCGGGGAAGGCTCCGGGACCGGATGGATTCCCAGTTGAATTTTACAGGAAATATGTGGACTTGCTCGCCCCGCTACTGATGAGGACCTTTAATGAGGCAAAGGAAAGGGGACAGCTGCCCCCGACTATGTCTGAGGCAACGATATCGCTTCTCCTAAAAAAGGAAAAGGACCCGCTGCAATGCGGGTCCTATAGACCTATTTCCCTCCTAAATGTAGACGCTAAGATTCTGGCCAAGGTAATGGCAATGATGATAGAGGATTGCGTCCCGAGGGTGGTCCATGAGGACCAAACTGGGTTTGTGAAGGGGAGACAGCTGAATACGAATATACGGAGGCTGCTATGGGTAATGATGATGCCCCCACCAGAGGGGGAAGCGGAGATAGTGGTGGCGATGGATGCCGAGAAAGCATTTGATAGAGTGGAGTGGGATTATCTGTGGGAGGTGCTGAGGAGATTTGGTTTTGGAGATGAGTATGTTGGATGGGTGCAGCTGTTGTATAGGGCCCCAGTGGCGAGTGTGGTCACGAATGGACGGGGATCTGCATACTTTCGGCTCCATAGAGGGACAAGGCAGGGATGCCCTCTGTCCCCATTATTGTTTGCACTGGCGATTGAGCCCCTGGCAATAGCATTGAGGGGTTCAAAGAAGTGGAGGGGAGTACTTAGAGGAGGAGAAGAACACCGGGTATCTCTGTATGCGGATGATTTGTTATATGTAGCGGACCTGGCGGAGGGGATGCCAGAGATAATGCGGACACTTCGGGAGTTTGGAGAATTCTCAGGATATAAACTGAACATGGGGAAAAGTGAGTTGTTTGTGGTGCATCCAGGGGAGCAGAGCAGAGAAATAGAGGACTTTCCGCTGAGGAAGGTAACAAGGGACTTTCGTTACTTGGGGATCCAGATAGCCAAGAATTGGGGTACATTGCATAGGTTAAATTTAACGCGATTGGTGGAACAAATGGAGGAGGACTTCAAGAGATGGGACATGGTATCCCTGTCACTGGCAGGGAGGGTGCAGGCGGTTAAAATGGTAGTCCTCCCGAGATTCCTCTTTGTGTTTCAGTGCCTCCCGGTGGTGATCACGAAGGCTTTTTTCAAAAGGATCGAAAAAAGTATCATGAGTTTTGTGTGGGCCGGGAAGACCCCGAGAGTGAGGAAGGGATTCTTACAGCGTAGTAGGGATAGGGGGGGGCTGGCACTACCGAGCCTAAGTGAGTACTACTGGGCCGCCAATATCTCAATGGTGAGTAAGTGGATGGGAGAAGAGGAGGGAGCGGCGTGGAAGAGATTGGAGAGGGCGTCCTGTAGGGGGACTAGCCTACAAGCTATGGTGACGGCCCCATTGCCGTTCTCACCGAAGAAATACACCACACGCCCGGTGGTGGTGGCGACTTTGAAAATTTGGGGACAGTGGAGACGGCATAGGGGAAAGACGGGAGCCTTGGTGGGGTCCCCGATAAGAAATAACCATAGGTTTGCCCCGGAGAGAATGGATGGGGGATTTGGAATATGGCAAAGAGCAGGAGTAACGCAACTGAAAGATCTGTTTGTGGATGGGAAGTTCGCAAGTCTGGGAGCGCTGACCGAGAAATATGGGTTGCCCCAAGGGAATGCATTCCGGTATATGGAACTGAGGGCTTTTGCGAGGCAACAGGTGAGGGAATTCCCGCAGCTCCCGACGCATGAGGTGCAGGACAGAGTAATCTCAAAGACATGGGTGGGGGACGGTAAGGTGTCAGACATATATAGGGAAATGAGGAACGAGGGGGAGATTATGGTAGATGAGCTGAAAGGGAAATGGGAAGAAGAGCTGGGGGAGGAGATTGAGGAGGGGCTGTGGGCGGATGCCCTAAGTAGGGTAAACTCATCGTCCTCGTGTGCCAGGCTAAGCCTGATTCAATTTAAGGTGTTACACAGGGCGCATATGACTGGAGCACGGCTCAGTAAATTTTTTGGGGTAGAGGATAGGTGTGCGAGATGCTCGAGAAGCCCAGCGAATCACACCCACATGTTCTGGTCATGTCCGGCACTACAGGGGTTCTGGGTGGGGGTGACAAAGGTGCTTTCGAAAGTAGTGGGGATCCAGGTCGAACCAAGCTGGGGGTTGGCTATATTTGGGGTTGCACAAGAGCCGGGAGTGCAGGAGGCGAGAGAGGCCGATGTTTTGGCCTTTGCGTCCCTAGTAGCCCGGCGCAGGATACTGTTGATGTGGAAGGAAGCCAAGCCCCCGGGGGTGGAGACCTGGATAAATGACATGGCAGGGTTTATAAAGCTGGAACGGATTAAGTTCGTCCTAAGGGGATCGGCTCAAGGGTTCACCAGGCGGTGGCAACCGTTCGTCGAATACCTCACAGAAAGATAGAGGGAATGGAAAAGAAGAAGGCAGCAGCAGCAGCCCGGGGGGGGGGGGGGGGGGGGGGGTGGAACCAGAAGGACTCTCAGGGTTGTTAATATATATGTATAATATGTATAGGTCGTTGCCATAAATAATTGTATATTGGACTGTTAAATCATATTTTTGGAGAGTGTTTATCTGAGACAAGGCAGTTGCCATTTAGTTTTAGTTTTCGTTTTCGTTATATATTATTTATTCTTTGTTTATAAAACAGGTCATTGTTATTTATACTGTTATATTATTGTGTAAAGGATACACAATGTACTGTGATGGTTGACCAAAAAGTTTCAATAAAATATTTTTTTTAAAAAAGAAATAGTGCAACACTATTTTATTGAATCATTAACTGTTTAAACATACTCAGACTGTGGGCTAATACGATACTAGCTTTAACTAAAGTCCTTTGCCTTGTCCTAACCAGTCGATGCATTCAGCACGTGGTGAATGACTGTGTTGCAGGCTGTGAGCTCAACTTGAATGAGCGGGAACTCTGATGTCCCCTGTCTTTATAGTGCGTGTGCTCTCACTGGTGATTGGCTTTGGTGTTGTGTGTGTTGATTGGTCCCACTGTGTGTCCATCAGTGTGTGTCTGCACCATGATATACTGGTGTATATTATGACACTGCCCAACGCCTTATACAATTGCAGTAAAACATCCCTATTCCTATACTCAAATCCTCTTTCTATGAAGGCCAACATATCATTTGCATTCTTTACTGTCTGATGTACATGCACGCTTACTTTCAGCGAGTGATGCACGAGGACATCAATGTCACGATGAGTATTCACCTCTCTCAATTTGCACCCATTCAAATAATAATCTGCCAACCTATTTTTGCTACCGAAGTGGATAACCTCACATTTATCCACATTATACTGCATCTGCGGTGTAAATGCCCACTCAGCCTGTCCAAATCCTGCTGAAGCATTTTCCTCACAGCTCATCCTCCCAGCCAACTTTGTATCATCTGCTAATTTGGAGATAATACATTTAGATCCCTCGTCCAAATCATTAATATATATGTCAACAGTTGGGCTCCAAGCACAGATCCCTAAGGTGCCCCACTAGTCACTGCCTGCCAAATGGAAAAAGACCCGTTTATTCCAACTTTTTTGCTTCCAGTTTTTTGCTTTTCTGCTCACTAACCTGATAAGAGTTTTTCGAAGAGGTCACAAAGATGATTGATGCAGGTAGGGCAGTGGATGTTATCTATATGGACTTCAGTAAGGCCTTTGACAAGGTCCCTCATGTCAGACTGGTACAAAAGGTGAAGTCACACGGGATCAGGGGTGGGCTGGCAAGATGGATACAGAACTGGCTAGGTCATAGAAGGCAGAGAGTAGCAATGGAAGGGTGCTTTTCTGATTGGAGGGCTGTGAGTAGTGGTGTTCCGCAGGGAACAGTGCTGGTACCTTTGCTGTTCGTAGTATATATAAATGATTTGGAGGAAAATGTAACTGGTCTGATTATTAAGTTTGCAGACGACACAAAGGTTGGTGGAATTGCGGATAGCGATGAGGACTGTCAGAGGATACAGCAGGATTTAGATCGTTTGGAGACTTGGGTGGAGAGATGGCAGATGGAGTTTAATCCGGACAAATGTGAGGTAATGCATTTTGGAAGGTCTAATGCAGGTAGGGAATATACAGTGAATGGTAGAACCCTCAAGAGTATTGACAGTCAGAGAGATCTAGTTAGGCCACACTTGGATTATAGTGTTCAATTCTGGTCGCCACGCTACCAGAACGATGTGGAGTCTTTAGAGAGGGTGCAGAAGAGATTTACCAGAATGTTGCCTGGTATGGAGGGCATTAGCTATGAGGAGCGGTTGAATAAACTCGGTTTGTTCTCACTGGAACGAAAGAGGTTGAGGGGCGACCTGATAGAGGTCTACAACATTATGAGGGGCATAGACAGAGTGGATAGTCAGAGGCTTTATCCCAGGGTAGAGGGGTCAATTACTAGGGGGCATAGGTTTAAGGTGCGAGGGACAAGGTTTAGAGGAGATGTACGAGGTACGTTTTTTACACAGAGGGTAGTGGGTGCCTGGAACTCGCTGCCGGAGGAGGTAGTGAAGCAGGGACGATAGTGACATTTAAGGGGCATCTTGATAAATACATGAATAGGATGGGAATAGAGGGATACGGACCCAGGAAGTGTAGAAGATTTTAGTTTAGACGGGCAGCATGGTCGGCACAGGCTTAGAGGGCCGAAGGGCCTGTTCCTGTGCCGTACTTTTCTTTGGTCTTTGTTCTTTGTTCCTGTCTGCTTACCTGCTTTCTAACCATCTCAAGACACTACCCACAATTCCAGGTGTTTTGACTTTTCGTAGTAACCTGCTATGTGAGACCTTGTCGAAAGCCTGAAAGTCTAAAACCACATCCATCGATCCTCCCTGGTCAACTCTACTAATAATAATATTAATAATCGCTTATTGTCACAAGTAGGCTTCAATGAAGTTACTGTGAAAAGCCCCTAGTCGCCACATTCCGCCGCCTGTTCAGGTAGTTACATCTTCAAAGAATTCCAGTAGATCTGTCAAGCGTGATTTCTTTTTCATAAATCCATGCTCACTTTGTTTGATTATACCACTGCTTTCCAAATGCTGTGCTATGAAATCCTTGATAATGGACTCAAGCAACTTCCTTACTACTGATGTTAGGCTCACTGGTCCATTGTTGCCTGTTTTCTCTCTATCTTTCTTTTTTTGAATAGCGGGGTTATATTAGCTACCCTTCAATTTGTAGGAACCATTCAAGGGTCCAAAGAATTTTGGAAAATTACCACCAATATATCTATTATTTCTAGGGCCACTTTTAAGTACTCTGGAATGAAGATTAGAATAATCTTTATTGTCACAAGTAGGCTTACATTTGCAATGAAGTTACTGCGAAAATCCCCTCGTTGCCACATTCCGGCGCCTGTTTGGGTACACACAGGGAGAATTCTGAATGTTAAAATTACCTAACAGCGTGTCTTTCGGGACTTGTGGGAGGAAACCGGTGCACCTGGATGAAACCCACGCAGACACGGAGAATGTGCAGACTCCACACAGTGACCCAGGCGGGAATCGAACCTGGGACCCTGGAGCTGTGAAGCAACAGTGCCACCCACTGTACTACCGTGCTGCCCACCAGATTATGACTGGAGATTTATCCACCTTCAATCCATTAATTTTCCCAAAACATTTCTCCACTAATACCGATTTCCTTCAGCTCCTCACTAAAACTTGTGTTTCCCAGAACTTCCGGTACATTATTCATGTCTTCCTTTATGAAGACAAAAGCAAAGTACAAATTTAGTTCCTCAGCCATTTCTTTGTTTCCCGTTATGAATTCCCCTGTTTCTGACTGTAAGGGGCCTCCATTCATTTTTGTCAATCTTTTTCTCTTTCCATACCTATGGAAATGTTTACAGTCAGTTTTTATATTCCCTGCTAGTTACTTTCAAACTCTATTTTCCCCTTCTTAATCAATCCTTTGGTCTGCCTTAGTTGAATTTTAAACTGCTCCCAATCCCCGGGTCTATTGCTTTTGCTGATTTGTATGCTTTTTTGAATGTAATACTATTTGTAATTTCCCTTGTAAGCCATGATTTGGCCACAGTTCCCTTTCCATTCTTACGCCAAATAGGAAAGAACAATGTTTGGAGTTCACCTATTCTTTCCTTATATGCCTGCCATTACCTGTCCACTGTCCATCCTTTCAGTAAAGTTTCCCAGTCCATCATAGCCAACTTATGTTTCATACCATCATAGTTACCTTTATTGAGATTCAGGACACTGATCTCAGAATCAACCACATCCATCTTGAAAAAGAATTTGATCATATTATGGTCGCTCATCCCTAAGGGTTCTTTCACAACTGGATTGCCAACTAATCCTTTCTCATTACACAGTACCCAATCCATTATGGCCTGTTCCTTGTTGGCTGCTCAATGCGTTGGTCCAGAAAACCAACCATTGGGTTGGGACCATGATGTTGGCTGCATTTCTGGGCCCTGATGTGCAAAGTGTTTTTTTAAATCTGCTGACCACAGTGGCCAGGGAGCATTCTAGCCACCCAGTTACAAACAGACGGTGGGCCTGGGTTTCTAGGAAGTCTTTTTTCACTCACAGTGCAGTGGCCCCGCCATTAGAAGTAGGAGCCGCTGATGTATGTAGGAGAATGAAGGTGCCTCAAGATGGAAACACCCTCTCAAGATCTTTTGCAAAGTTTTGCATTAAAATTACACACAGCTGCCAAACTACTCCACTACTGTGGAGGGAGAATCTTTCCAACGGTCAGATTGTAGCCGCATCTGTGGCCATTTCAATATGTTGGCTGTAGTTAGGGGGGGGAACATTTAAAACAATGCATGAGCAGTGCCCCCCTCCCCTGCCAGTCTGCCACTGAGAGGCTGGGCGTGATCCAATGGCCATGCTGCGCCGGAAAGCAGCTTGCCACAGTGCAGCATGGCCAATAAAAACCTGGAGACCACGCTCTTGGGATCTATCCGGCTCGTCACGCCTCACAAGATCCAATGCTCATTATCACTTTTTGTCAAATCTTCATATTAGAGCAAGCGGGGACCAGACGGAACGGCACTCATGGGGGTCTTCCAGGGCAATGGAGGCTCCCAGCTGCATGCCCTTCTGGGCAAGGTGGTGCCCTGGCATTGCTGGTACCACCTGGGTTGACTGGCAGTGCCAGCCTGGCACCTTTCAATGCCACCTGGGTACCAGCCTGGCATTGCCAAGCTGGCATTTTTTGCATGCACGCGCAATCGGGCCAGGGGTGTCCTGCATGGGTGTTGGGGGGCTGCGGAATTCCCATAGTGCGATCGGGCTGGGCGGGAATCGCCAAGGGGGCATTGAAGAGCGGGATGCCATTTAAAAATGGTGCCCCGATTTCTCGCTACAATGGGAAGTTCCGGTGAGCGGAGCTCCCCAATGAATAAAACGGGGCTGTGTGTGATCTCGGCTATGCGATCCCCATTCAGGCCTCTTGTACAATGCGAGTCGAGTTGAATAGCCATGTGTTTGTCGGAACTGCAAGCACCGGGAACAACGCAGCTCAACGTGCTCACTATGGGACTTTGTTACATTTTGGGAGAATTGCGCCTGCTACCTCAATGTGGTGGACTGATTTCCACTTAGCCTCTGATTATTGGCCTTAACTGGCTCTTTAGTTGCCTTAATTGGCTACTTGCTGCTTGTTGGCTGGTATCTGTCACCCTGATAAATCAGCCTCTACCAAATCAGACTGGAAGTGGAGGCTCACCAGCTAACTGGCATGCCACACTCCAACACCAATTTTTCGACTGTCATAGCTCCCAGTCTAATCCCCAAAGCAAATTGAAAATTCTGATCCATACACACCTTTAACAGCCTTAAAACGTGGTTAACAGGTTAACAATTAATCATTTAACAATGTATTTCGTGTCACCTGCTCTTTGTGAAGAGACTCCCAAATCTCTACCATCCTGATCTGTAGAAATGTTTGTTAACTTCACCCCTGAAATATCTGGCTCTAATTTTCAGACTATGTTCCCTAGTGTCGTGGAAATCATAACATTAAATTCCTTGAGGTTCGATTTAAGGAAATTCATTTGCACAAATATATTTGTGGAGAGAGAGTGTTCCAGCTGTGAAGCCACTGCACTCTGAGGTTCGATTGAAGACAGCATGTTTTATAGTCTGAAATAACAGCTTGAAGTAAACAGGCATGTTTATATTAAATAGACCTTGGAAAGTACGTAAGATGAAATACGTAGTACATATGTTCTTGCCCTTGGTCAAAAACAACTCGAGTACACATTTAGTTATCTTTCGGAGGACAATGTGTTTTCATAATAAGGCTGAAACCAGAATATTTCAGCAGTATTTCATTTATGTTACCTGACCAACTTATTTTCATTCAAAAGCAGTGTTGAACTATAGTCAAGCATTTCCCAGCATGCTTCGAAGTTGGTTTATGTTAATTTCCCTTCCACACCTAGTCGTAGATTCCCTAACATGTGGAAATTGCGTTTCTATCCATTCACTCTGTTATCCTTAACATGCTGATAGTAACTTGCATGCATACAACACCTTTCACAACCTCAAGGTCCCAAAGTGCTAGACATCCGTCACATTTGTTCTGTAATATAATTGCTGTTGTAATGCAGAAAATGTGGCAGCCCGTTTGCATGATTCCAGAAACAGCAATATGAAAATCAAATCATTTGTTTCTCAGTTGGTTGAGGGCTAAGCATTGAAGACTAGGAAGAACTCTCTTGCTCTTTGTTTTTCTTGGAATAATGGGATCCTTCAAGCCCGCTTGAAAGAGGAGACCTACTGATCAGTCTATCATTCATGGTGAAATTGGACTTCCGGTAGCGGCCATGACCTGCTAGGTCACACGAACGGCAGCTCCCGCCGGGATCGGTGTTTCGGGCTGCTAAAAGGAGCGGCGGCGGCAGTTAACAGGAGGGACCGGCGCGGGAACAGACGTGGGAGAGCCCTCCCCCCGCTGGTGGATGGAGAGGATCAGGAGCGGAGCCAGCATACGCGCGACCCCGGGGAAGAAGGTCGAGAAGGTCCAGGCGGACAAAATGGCGGCCGGAGAGGATCGGGAGGTGTGGGTCCAGTGGGCCAGTGAACAGCAGGAGCTCCTTAGAAACTGCTTCATGGAACTGAATATAGAGATGCTAGCCTCCATGGAAAGAATTGTGGTGACCCAGAAGGTGCAGGAGAAGGAGATCAAGGAGATGAGGAGGAAGGTGGCGGAGAACGAGGTCCTGGGCCTGGCGGTGAAAGTGGAGGCGCATGAGGCGCTCCATAAGAGATGGCAGGAGAGGCTGGATGACCTTGAGTGCAGGTCTCGGAGCCACAATCTGCGGGTCCTGGGCCTTCCTGAAGGAGCGGAGGGGGCGGACGCGAGCACGTACGTGGCCACAATGTTGGGGACGCTGATGGGCGCGGGAGCCTTCCCGCGGCCCTTGGAGCTGGATCGGGTGCACAGGGTTCTCGCCAGAAAGTCGAGGATAAACGAGCCACCGAGGGCGATGGTGATACTGTTTCAGCGCTTGGCAGACCGGGAGCGAGTCCTGCGGTGGGCGAAGAAAGAGCGGAGCAGTAAATGGGAGAGTGGCGAGATCCGAATTTACCAAGGCCTGGGAGCTGAGCTGGCGAGGAGGCGTGCATGTTTTAACCGGGCGAAGGCGGTCCTCCACGGTAAAGGGGTGAAGTTTGGTCTCCTGCACCCGGCGAGGCTGTGGGTAGCATACCAGGACAGGCACCACTATTTTGATACCCCAGATGAGGGTTGGTCGTTCATCAGGCAGGAGGAGCTGGACCTGAACTAAGGGACTGCTGTATGGGGGTGAAATGTGCTGGTGGGGAGGGACCGAGGGGAGGACGGCAGGTAAAGCATAAGTTTATGGGCATGTCTGCCCTAGTTTGGTTGGGGGTTCTGTTTGTTTTGCTTGTTTTCCAGGTGTTTTGTTTTCCAGGTGTTCGGTGCTAGGGGGTGGGAAACGCCCGGGACGGGTTGTCCGGCGCACGGGGAGGTCCCAGATGGCGCTTGCCCCTCCACCCTGCGGGGGAGGGGGGTTAGGGCGGCCCGAAGGAGGCAAGAAGTTAAGGGTTGGTATATAGAGGCGGGAGCGGCTGGGGTCAGCATGGGTGAGCTGACTCACAGAAGCACAATGGGGGGGGGGGGGGAAACCAGAGCTAAGCGGATGCTTGGCAAGGGAGGGGGGGGGGGGGTGGTGCTGCTTTGTTGACTGAAGGGGAGCCAGGTGAGGGGTATGGATGGAGAGTCGGGCAAGGGGGCCGCCGGGGGGAGAGCTGGAGGAGGGAGGCGGGGGCACGCGGTTGGCCGAAAAAGGGAGATGGCTAGTCGGCGGGATGGGGGTGGTGGTTACCCCCAAACCAGGCTGATCACATGGAACATGAGGGGCCTGAATGGGCCGGTCAAGCGGTCCCGCGTGTTCTCGCATTTAAAGGGGGTAGAAGGCGGACGTGGCCATGTTGCAAGAGACGCACTTAAAGCTCGCGGACCAGTCGAGGCTAAGGAAAGGATGGGTGGGACAGGTGTTTCACTCGGGGTTAGACTCAAAGATCAGAGGAGTGGCTATTTTGGTCAGTAAACGAGTGGCATTTGAGGCGGGGAGCATCGTGGCGGATAAGGGGGGCATATATATAATGGTGAGTGGCAAGCCGCAGGGGGCCCGGGTGGTGTTAGTGAATGTATATGCCCCGAACTGGGACGATGCAGACTTTATGAGGTGCGTGTTGGGTAGGATCCCGGACTTGGAGATAAGTCACCTGATAATGGGAGGGGACTTTAATATGGTCTTGGATCCGAGCTTGGATCGTTCCAAGTCCAGAACGGGAAAGAGGCCGGCGGCGGCCAGGGCCTTGTGGGAGTTCATGGGCCAGATGGGTGGAGTGGACCCCTGGAGGTTTACGCGGCCAAGGACGAAGGAGTTTTCCTTTTTCTCCCATGTCCATAGAGTCTATTCGTGAATAGACTTCTTTGTGTTGAGTAGGGCGTTAATCCCGAGGGTGGAGGGGGTAGAATACTCGGCCATTGCGGTCTTGGACCATGCCCAGCACTGGGTGGACCTGTGACTGGGGGCGGAACGGGGCCAGCGCCCTCTCTGGCGACTGGATGTGGGGCTGCTGGCGGACGAAGAGGTGGACGGGCGGATAAGTAGGAGTATTGAGAATTATAAATGCGAGAACACACGGGACTGCTTGACTGGCTCATTATGTGGGAGCGAATGACACAGGAGATGTGACGGTGCCAGTGGTTTGGGAGGCTCTGAAGGCGGTCATTAGGGGAGAGTTAATCTCCATTAGGTCCCATAGAAATAAGAAGGAGAGGGCGGAGAGGGAGAGACTGGTGGGAGAGATACTCAGGGTAGATAGGAGGTACGCGGAGGCCCCAGAGGGGGGCTGTTGAACGAGCGACGGAAATTACAGGCGGAGTTTGACCTGCTGTCCACTGGGAAGGCGGAGATGCAGCTGAGGAAAGCGAAGGGGGCAGTTTATGAGTATGGGGAGAAGGCGAGTAGGATGCTGGCGCACCAGCTGCGCAGGAGGGAGGCGGCCAGAGAGATTGGGGGAGTGCGGGATAGGGAAGGCAACATGGTGCTGAGCCCAGAGAGGGTCAATGAAGTCTTCAGGGAGTTCTACGGAAGGTTATACAAGTCGGAAGGTAGTCAGGGGGCTGGCAGGCATGCAGGCGGGCAAGGCCCCGGGCCTGGACGGCTTCCCCGTGGAATTTTATAAGAGGTTCTTGGAGCTGTTGAGCCCGCTGCTGATGAGAACCTTCAATGAGGCAAAGGAGAAAGGGATCCTCCCTCCAACAATGTCACAGGCATTGATCTCGCTTATGACACAGGAGAGGGCAGAGAGGGAGCGACTGGTGGGAGAGATACTCAGGATAGATAGGAGGTACGCAGAATGTAGGGAAGAAGGAGAAGGATCTGCTTCAGTGTGGGTCCTACAGGCCGATATCGCTCCTGAACGTGGATGCCAAGCTGTTGGCAAAACCTCTGGCCACCAGAACCGAGGACTGTGTCCCGGGAGTGATTGGGGAGGACCAGGCGGGTTTTGTTAAGGGCAGGCAGCTGAACGCGAATGTGAGGAGGCACCTGAATATTATCATGATGCCGTCGGAGGGTCGGGGATTGGAGGTGGTGGCTGCGATGGACGCGGAGAAGGCCTTTGACAGGGTGGAATGGGAGTATCTGTGGGAGGCACTAGGCAGGATTGGATTTGGGGAGGGATTTATAGGGTGGGTCAAGCTGCTGTATCAAGCTGTAGCGAGTGTGTCCACAAACCGGCTAAGGTCGGAATATTTCAGGCTGCTTCGGGGGACGAGACAGGGGTGTCCCCTGTCCCCGTTGCTGTTTGCCCTGGCAATCGAGCTGTTGGCCATTGCGCTCAGGACTTCGGGGAATTGGGGGGGGGGGACTGGTGCGCGGATGACCTGCTGTTGTATATTTTGGATCGTTAGAGGGGATGGGGAGGTCAAGCGGATCCTGGGGGACTTCCGGATGTTCTCGGGGTATAAGTTGAACGTGGGGAAGAGTGAGCTGTTCGTGGTCCACGGTAGGGGCCAGGAGGAGAGACTGAGGGAGCTTCCGCTCAGGATAGTGGAGAGGAGCTTTCGGTACTTGGGGATACAAGTGGCCAGGAACTGGGATGCCCTGCAACAGGCTCAACTTAACCCGGCTAGTGGAGCAGATGGAGGGAGAGTTTAAAAGGTGGGATATGCTCCCACTTTCCTTGGCGAGATGGGTGCAGACTGTGAAGATGACGGTTCTCCCCAGGTTCCTCTTCGTGTTTCAGTGCCTGCCCATTTTAATCCCCAACTCCTTCCTTAAGCGGGTGAATAGGATTGTTACGGGATTTGTGTGGGTGAATAAAACCCTGAGAGTCAGAAGGGTATTCTTGGAGCGTAGCCGGGGTGGGGGGAGGACTGGCTCTGCCGAACTTCTGCGGTTATTACTGGGCGGCCAATGTGGCCATGATCAGGAAATGTATGATGGACGTGGGGGCGGTTGGAGGCGGCGACGTGTAGAGGCACCAGTCTAGGGGCACTTGTTACGGCTCCGCTGCCGTTCTCGCCGGCGCGATACACCACTAGTCCGGTGGTGACGGCGGCACTGAGGATCTGGGGGCAGTGGAGGAGACACAGGGGAGAGGAGGGGGCCTCGGTGTGGACCCCGATACGGAATAACCACAGATTTGCTCCGGGTAGGTTGGATGGGGGACACTAAGGCTGGTATAGGGCAGGTATTAGGAGGATGGGGGACCTGTTTATAGACGGGACTTTCCCTAGCATGCAGGCGCTGGAGGAGAGGTTCGGCCTACCCCCGGGGAATGCGTTCAGGTACCTCCAGGTTCGGGACTTTCTTAGAAAACAGGTGGGGACATTTCCGCTGCTGCCCCCGTGTCGGATCCAGGACAGGTGTCTGGCATCTGGGGAGGGGAAGGTGTCGGACATATATCAGGAGCTGCAGGAGGTGGAGGAAACCTCAGTGGAGGAGTTGAAGGGCAAGTGGGAGGAGGAGCTGGGTGAGGGCCTGTGGGCCGATGCCCTGGGCAGGGTGAACTCCTCCTCATCATGTGCCAGGCTCAGTTTAATTCAGTTTAAGGTGGTGCATCGGGCGCATATAACTGCGGCAAGAATGAGTAAGTTTTGTGGGGTGGAGGACAGGTGCCCGAGATGTGCGGGGAGTCCGGCGAACCATGCCCATATGTTTTGGGCATGCCCGGTGCTTCAAGAATTCTGGCAGGGGTTTGCGAGGGTGATGTCTAGGATTTTGGACACTCGGGTGAAGGCGAGTCCAACAGTAGCGATATTTGGGGTGTCGGAGGATCCGGGAGTGCAGGAAGTGAAAGAGGCCGAGGTATTGGCCTTTGCCTCCCTGGTGCCCGGAGACGGATCTTGCTAATGTGGAGGGACTCAAAACCCCCGGGTGTGGAGACCTGGGTTAGCGATATGAAATAAAATGAAATGAAAATCGCTTATTGTCACAAGTAGGCTTCAAATGAGGGTACTGTGAAAAGCCCCTAGTCTCCACATTCCGGTGCCTGTTCGGGGAGGCTGGTACGGGAATTGAACCGTGCTGCTGGCCTGTCTTGGTCTGCTTTCAAAGCCAGCGATTTAGCCCTGTGCTAAACCAGCCCCGGCTAGTTCCTTGGCGGGGTTCCTCAGCCTGGAGCGAATAAAGTTCGCCTTGAGAGGGTCCTTGACGGGGTTCTCCCGGCGGTGGCAACCTTTCCTTGACTTTCTAGGGGAGCAGTAAGTGTCAGCAGCAGCAGCAGCATCCTGGGGGGGGAGGGGGGATACTGTTGATAAAATGTGAGTTGGGCATGGAGACAAAACCCACCTTGTTCTGTTTTTTTAAATTCTGTTGGGTAAGTAGTTTCACTGTAAGCTTTGGGATATGTTGATTGTTATTTTTTATTATCTGTATTTCTATTTTTGTTATGTAAAAACACTCTTTGGAAAAACTTTAATAAAACATTTATTCATGGTGAAATTGAAAGAAGCCCAGGGTGTTTGTCTCAAGTTATTTCAATCACACAACGTTTGAAATTATCGGTGATCAGATAGAATGTACCACCGGTAATCGGTAATGTACGTGGAACTGGGAAAGCTCTCCAATTTAAGTCAGAGAATCTAAACGAGTCCCTCACCGACAACATGCAATAAATTATCACCCACTGTTTCCAATAGCAACAATGCCACCCTGAGATCAGGCGCAATGTTGCCTGATGAACGTGTTCAGTAGTGTAGGCAACATGACTATGTCAGTAGTCAGGGACGCCGTCATCCCTCGTGAATGTTCCCAGGCAGCACCAGAAGGTTGAAATTTGCCTGCAGCTATCCGCATTATCACAGAATATGTCATAATCTGTGGGAAGCTTAGATGTTTCTTACCTTAAATTGCTTTGACAAGGTAAATGCAGATTATTACATTAGAAAAGGCCATACTGCTTTGATCACAGTGTGAGAAAATGTTCAAAGAATCATAGAATCCGTACAGTGCAGAAGGAGGCCATTCAGCCCATCGAATCTGCATCGACCCTTCAAAACAGCACCCAACCATGGCCCTATTCGTGCAATCCCACCTTAAGGGGCAATTTAGCATGGCCAAACCACCTAACCTGCACATCTTTGGGCAATGGGAGGAAACCAGAGCACCCGGAGGAAACCCACGCAGATATGGGAGAGCGTGCAAACTCCACACAGAGGATCACCCAAGGTCGGACGTGAACCCTGGTCCCTGTGCTGTGAGGCAGCGGTGGTAACCACTGTGCCAGCGTGTTGCTCCGTTCTCCATATTTCTGACCTTTTGTTATGTTCAGGGAAGCACCTACATTAACATAGTGCCTTTAACAACATAAGGATGGAGTATTTTGGAAATGTAGTCATTAGAAGGACTTCTTGTGAGACCTGTTTTACTCTTTTACCTTCTAACTGGCTGAATCAGGTGGAGTAAATCTGCCACTTACGCTGTTTAATAAATTATTCTCAGTTCTTCCTAACTTTGTGCCATTAAACAAAGTGTAACTCTTGGAGTAAACTTGCCTGGATGAGGGCAGCTCCAGCAGCACTCAAGAAGTGGACATCATGCTGGATTGGCACTCTACTCGCTGGCTTAGACATCCACTCAGTCTACAGATGCCATACAGTGACTGGAATATGTACCATTGACGGCATAAAACTCACCAAGGTTTCTTCGTAGGAAACCCACCCTCCACCACCAGGAAGAATAAGAGCAACAGATGCATCACTTTTGGGCTCCCCTCAAAGTTGCACACCATTCCTGACTTGGGCATTATTCTTGGAAATCCTTACCAAATTAAACTGAGTATTTTTTAAAAATTTCAGGTCAAGCCAGGCGGTACGGTGGCACAGTGGTTAGCACTGCTGCCTCATGAAGCCGCGGACCCGCATTAGATCCCGGCTTCAGGTCACTGCCCGTGTGGAGTTTGCACATTCTCCCGGTGTTTGCGTGGGTCTCCACACCCACAACCCAAAGATCTGCAGATTAGCTGAATTGGCCATGCTAAATTGCCCCTTAATTGGGGGGAAAAAAACATGAATTGGGTACTCTAAATTTAAAAAAAAATAAATAATTTCAAGTCAAGCCAATTCAGTAGTAAAATAAATTGTGGAACATTTAATGGGTTGAAACTGTTTGCTGTGTGTGGTGGTATGCATTAGGGGTATTACGGTACCCTGTGATGCCGAGAGGCTATTGGTGGATAGACACCGGGTCCCGATTGGATCAGCCGCCTACTGGCTCCACCCAGTAAGGCGGAGTATAAGGGCATTCTGTAACTGTGCTGCTGGGGAACAAGTCTGCGTAATAAAGCCTTCGATTGACTCCCGTCTCATCTCGTCTTGTGAGTGATTGATTACGCTACAATTTATTACGCAAACTTTAAAGAACATGGAGCTCCGAATCACTCCGGAGTGTCTGCGAATCAGCCCCCATGCGGCAAACTCAGCGGCCACTTTTAAACACTGGTTAGAGTGTTTTGAAGGATATCTCTGAACGGCCACCTGCGTACCTACAGAAAATGCAGGTCCTGCATTCCAGGGTGAGCCCGGAAATCTACACTCTCATAGAGGACGCGGGCGATTTCCAGTCGGCGCTCGCCATGCTGAGAGGAATCTACGTTCGGCCCGTCAACCAGGTCTATGCACGCCACCAGCTCGCGACGAGACAGCAAATCCCCGGGGAATCGCTGGATGAATTCTACAGTGCGCTGTTAATACTGGGGAGAAATTGCAACTGCCCACCGGTTTCGGCTAATGAACAGATGGAGCTACTAATCCAGGATGCTTTCGTGGCAGGTATGCTCTCATCCCACATTCGCCAGCGATTGCTGGAAACAGACTCACTCGGCCTCAAGGAAGCACGGGCCCTCGCTGCCTCGCTCGATGTGGCATCACAGAACGCCAGTGCCTACGCCCCCGACCGCGCGGCAGCGCCTTGGGCATCGTGGTCCTCCCCCACGACCAACCCCCTGGCACCCCCCATCCCCCCGCAGGCCTGTGCTGCCAGAGCGCCAGACCACCCGGGTGGGCCCCGCTGCTACTTTTGCGGGCAAACGAAACACCTCGGACTGCGCTGCCCTGCCCGCTCAGCCCTCTGCAAAGGGTGCGGCAAAAAGGGGCACTTTGCAACGGAGTGCCAGGCCCGGGGGGTCGCCGCAATCTCCGGGGGAGAACCAGGACCCCAACCTCAACCCCCCCCCCAACGATCCATGTGCGGCCAACGGGCGCCGCCATCTTGAGTCCCGGACTCCCATGCGGGAGGGATGTGCTCCCCCGGCCATGTGCGATCAATGGGTGGCGCCATCTTGTCCACCCCCGACCGTGTGCAACCCATGGACGCCGCCATCTTGGCTGACGGCTAAGGACCCCGGAATGGACGGCCCCACGGCGCCGGAGGAAAACGCCCCGATGCAGCAACAGCGACTGGCTTTGGTGACCCTGGACCAGTCGCGGCCCCGAACGCTCCAAACGGCAACAACAACGATATTCATAAACGGTTACGAGACGCCCTGCCTGATCGACGCTGGGAGCATGGAGCGTTTTATACATCCCGATACGGTAAGATGCTGTTCCCTTCCGATCCACCCGAGTAATCAAAAGATTTTCCTGGCAGCAGGATCCCAGTCTGTAGAGATCAAAGGGTTCTGCATCGCGAACCTCACGGTGCAGGGGAGGGAGTTCAAGAACTACTGGCTTTACGTCCTCCCCCACCTCTGCGCTGCCACACTCCTGGGGTTGGATTTTCAGTGCAACCTCCAGAGTTTAACGTTTAAATTCGGCGGTCCTATACCCCCACTCACTCTCTGCGGCCTTGCGACCCTCAAGGTCAACCCGCCTTCCCTGTTTGCGAACCTCACCCCGGATTGAAAACCCGTCGCCACCAGAAGCAGATGGTACAGCGCCCAGGACCGAACATTTATCCGGTTAGAAGTCCAGCGGCTGCTGAGGGAAGGCATAATCCGGGCCAGCAACAGTCCCTGGAGAGCTCAGGTGGTAGTTGTAAAGACCGGGGAGAAGCAGAGGATGGTCACAGACTATAGTCAAACCATCAATGGGTACACGCAGCTGGATCCGTACCCTCTCACCTGCATATCCGACATGGTCAATCGGATTGCACAGTACAAGGTATTTTCCACGGTGGTCCTTAAATCCACCTATCACCAGCTCCCCATCTGCCCGAGCGACCGCAAATACACTGCTTTTGAAGCAGGTGGGCGGCTCTATCACTTCTTAAGGGTTCCATTCGGCGTCACTAATGGAGTCTCGGTCTTCCAACGGGAGATGGACCGACTGGTTGACCGGTACGGTTTGCGGGCCCCGTTTCCATACCACGATAACGTCACTATCTGCGGCCACGACCAGCAGGACAATGACGCCAACCTCCGCAAATTCCTCCAGACCGCAAACGCTCTGAATCTTACATACAACAGGGAGAAATGTGTGTTTAGCACCGACTGTCAAGCCATCCTCGGCTACGTAGTGCGAAATGGAGTTATAGGCCCAGACGCTGAACGCATGTGCCCCCTCATGGAGTTCCCCCTCCCTCACTGCTCCAAGGCCCTGAAACGCTGCCTGGGCTTTTTCTCTTATTACGCCTAGTGGGTCCCCAACTACGCGAACAAGGCCCATCCGCTAATTCAGTCCACTGTCTTTCCCCTGTCGACAGAGGCCCGCCAGGCCTTCAGCCGCATCAAAGTGGATATCGCAAAGGCCACGATGCACGTGATCGACGAATCCCTCCCCTTCCAAGTCGAGGGCGACGTGTCCGACGTAGCTCTGGCGGCCACTCTCAACCAAGCGGGCAGACCCGTGGCCTTTTTCTCACGCACTCTCCACACTTCAGAAATCCGCCACTCCCCAGTGGAAAAGGAGGCCCAAGCCATAGTGGAAGCTGTGCAACATTGGAGGCATTACCTGGCCGGCAGGAGATTCACTCTCCTCACTGACCAACGGTCAGTTGCCTTCATGTTCGATAATGCGCAGCGGGGCAAGATCAAGAAAGACAAGATCTTGCGGTGGAGGATCAAACTCTCCACCAACAACTATGAGATCTTGTATTGTCCCGGAAAGCTGAACGAACCTCCTGATGCCCTATCCCGCGGCACATATGCCACGCACAAATGGACCGCCTCCGAGCCCTCCATGAGGACCTCTGCCACCCGGGGGTCACTCGGTTCTATCACTTCGTGAAGACCCGCAATCTGCCCTACTCCATCGAGGAGGTCAGAACAGCCACCAGGAACTGCCAAATCTGCGCAGAGTGCAAGCTGCACTTCTACAGGCCAGTTAAAGCGCACCTGATAAATGCTTCCCGCCCCTTTGAGCGCCTCAGTCTGGACTTCAAAGGCCCCCTCCCCTCCACCGACCGCAACATGTACTTCCAGAACATGGTTGACGAGTACTCCCGGTTCCCATTCGCCATCCCCTACCCCGACATGACCGCGGCCAGGGTCATTAAAGTCCTCTGCACCATCTTTACACTGCTCGGTTTCCCCGCCTACATACATAGCGATAGGGGGTCATCCTTCATGAGCGACGAACTGCGTCAATTCTTGCTCAGCAAAGGCATTGCCTCGAGCAGGACGGCCAGTTACAACCCTTGGGGAAACGGTCAGGTAGAGAGGGAAAAATGGAACGGTCTGGAAGACCATCCTGCTGGCCCTATGGTCCAGAAATCTCCCAGTCTCCTGCTGGCAGGAAGTCCTCCCGGACGCCCTCCACTCCATCCGGTCGCTGCTGTGTACCACGACCAATCAAACACCTCACGAACGCCTCCTTGTCTTCCCCAGGAAGTCCTCCTCCGGAATGTCATTCCTGACCTGGCTGGCAGCCCCGGGACCCATCCTGCTCCGAAAACATGTGCGGGCACACAAATCGGACCCTTTGGTCGAGAGGGTTCATCTCCTCCACGCGAACCCTCAGTACGCCTACGTGGCGTACCCCGACGGCCGACAGGACACGGTCTCCCTGCGGGACCTGGCACCTACCGGAAGCACACACCCCCCCCCCCCCCCCCCCAACACCAATCACACCCTCCCTTCCACCGGCGCACCCCACAGCCGCCCCCTTCCCAGGTGGATCGGTCCTTCCCCCGGCCTCGTTTAGGGGTAGTGAAGCAGGAAGAGCCATCGCTACGCTCCCAGAGACGACGATGCCCGAGCCAGCGCCTGCATCACCACCGGGGCTGAGATGATCGGTGAGGAAGACCAGGGCACCCATTCGACTCATCGAATCTTTATAACAAAACAAGAAATGCCTCTGTAAATAATTCAGTTGCCCAGTAAAAGCAGCATTGTAAATAGTGCTAGTAGTTGATATCGGAGTATAGCCGCTGTGTTAGAATCATAGAATTTACAGTGCAGAAGGAGGCCATTCGGCCCATCGAGTCTGCACCGGTTCTTTGAAAGAGCACCCTACCCAAGCCCACACCTCCACCCTTTCCCCATAACCGAGTAACCCCACCCAATACTAAGGGCAATTTTAGACATTAAGGGCAATTTAGCATGGCCAATCCACCTAACCTGCACATCTTTGGACTGTGGGAGGAAACCGGAGCACCCGGAGGAAACCCACGCACACACGGGGAGAACGTGCAGACTCCGCACAGACAGTGACCCAAGCCGGGAATCGAACCTGGGACCCTGGAGCTGTGAAGCAATTATGCTAACCACCATGCTACGATGCTGCCCTTAGATAGTGGCATCCCAGGTACCGACTCTGTAAACCCCTACCACCATACGGCCCACTACCCCCGCCGGGTTCTTTTTTAACAAGGGGTGAATGTGGTGGTATGCATTAGGGGTATTACGGTTCCCTGCGATGCCGAGAGGCTATTGGTGGATAGACGCCGGGTCCCAATTGGATCAGCCGCCTACTGGCTCCACCCAGTAAGGTGGAGAATAAGAGCCCGGGTTCTCCCAGCAGCCGCATTCTGTAACTGTGCTGCTGGGGAACAAGTCTGCGTAATGAAGCCTTCGTTTGACTCCCTTCTCATCTCATCTCGTGAGTGATTGATTGTGCTACACTGTGACAGTCAGTCTTATATTGTAAATTGACCATTCCGAACCACCGACATTGATGATGGCTCAGAACCAGTGGCTATTCTATGAAGTACAGTTACAATTTTACATTATATTAAAACACTTTCACCATGTGGGAATTGCGACGGTTCAAAAAGAAAGACCATCATCACCTTCTCAAGGGCAACGAGGAACGAGCAATTAATCCTGGCCGTACCAGCAAATCCTACATATTTAGAAGGACTTTAAATAAACAATCGACCGTCCTTTTCACACAGCATCGTTACACTAATGTGATGTTTTCCACTTTCAAACCAGCCATATAACCTTTTGAGGTGACCTCTGCTATCAATGTCGATGTAGTGAAATAAAGTGGGTTAACAAGAGACCTCAGGTTTGAAACGAGGAAAGAAAACTCACAAGAGACTGCAATCTATCCAAGTTCCCATTTGCTTCAGAAACTGGGCCAATAAGTAAAGATCTGTGTTAAAAAAAATAGAGGTCTCTGAAAGATACTAAGATTCAAAAATCAAGAATTTGCAGGAGGAAAAGGAACTCTTAAAAAGTGACATGCAAGGGCAGCACGGTGGCACAGTGGTTAGCACCACTGCCTCACAGAACCAAGGTCCCAGGTTCGATCCCGGCTCTGGGTCACTGTCCGTGTGGAGTTTGCACATTCTCCCCATGTTTGCGTGGGTTTCACCCGCACAACCCAAAGGTGTGCAGGGTAGGTGGATTGGCCACGCTAAATTGCCCCTTAATTGGAAAAAATGAATTGGGTACTCTAAATTTTTTTTTTTTTTGAAGTGACATGCGGAAAAGAAAATGTTAGTATTTTGGCCATTTGATCAGAGCTGAAAAGCTACAGAGATCACTTCTAGAGGGTAAAAAGTAGGCAGCAGGAAGAGAGGTCGTTAATAAGGACACGGGAGTCCAAACTGAGTAGAAATAAGAACAAAGTTTTATTTACAAACAGCATATTTACACTCCCTGGTAGACCCCGACCGGGTACGTCTCTGGTTGGTGCCTTACTAGCTGAACTTATATACCTTGGGTAATTGAGATACCCCCTCCCTAGCGGGGGAGCCCATACTCCGCAAGGAGCACGGGAAATCCAACATTCCCACCCTGTAGACCCCATGCGGAATATTACAGGATCGACCCAGGGGTAGCTGGATGATAGATATCACAGAGTGGTTGCAGATGTGCTACTGTGGATGTGTGAGGATGACACACTACAGGCGACGTTAACATGCCATTAGAGCAGACCGCCTCTGGTAGGTGTAGCTACATACAGCAGCACCAGCGGCAGAATTTAAATTAGACATTGATAATGTAAAGGGTTGTGACCCTGCCATAAATCTGCACCTCCGTGGAGGTCAGATGAGAACAAAATCAAATTCTGCATCCTGACTGTTACGCTGGCAAAGCTGGTCTTGATTGACATGTCAAAGATGGCCATTTGGGGAAGAATTATCGAGTGTCTGCCAGCTATTGAACTGTTCCCCCAACAGGAGAGGAAGGGGGACAAAATTGTCTCAATCAATAAAATCTTGGAGGGGATTCTCCTCTCCTCGTGATCTTGGGCTTTGCAATGTGGTGTGGTGTCATTGTACATCTGAACCAGGAGGTGGTGCATCTCACTCAGGCGAGCAGCAGCTATTAGTGTAATAGGTCCCATTGGAAACAGCTGTGTTAAAGGCAACACCATCATTTGGAGGAATAAAAACAAAGTTAACAGTTAACTCTGATTCTCGCTCCAAGGACAGAGCAGCTGTGTTTCCATTTCAGATTTCCAGCACCTGCAATATTAGCATCATCCTTTATTACCTAGACTCCCCTCAAACTTCCCTTGTGCAGCACGGTAGCATAGTGGCTAGCACAGTTGCTTCACAGCTCTAGGGTCCTAGGTTTGATTCCCGGCTTGGGCCACTGTCTGTGTGGAGTCTACACGTTCTCCCCTTGTCTGCGTGGGTTTCCTCCCACAGTCCAAAGATGTGCAGGTTAGGTGGATTGGCTATTCTAAAATTGTCCTTAGTGTCAAAAAAAAGGTTAGGTAGGGTTATTGGGTTACAGGGATAGGGTGGAGGTGTTGGACTTAAGTAGGGTGCTCTTTCCAAGGGCTGGTGCAGACTCGATGGGCTGAATGGCCTCCTTCTGCACTGTAAACTCTAAAGATTCAAACACGCCATCCAAATCGAGACAATTCTGAATGTAGCTTAACCAGGGATTCCTGCATGCTTAACATTATCCCCATGCTTTTGTTAAAGAAGAGCTGATGAATGCATCGTTATCACAACTGTTGAATGAAAAAGTATGTCACAAGCTACACCGTGTATATATCCTGCAGTGTCTAACGTTGGGGTGAGTTAGGAATTAGAGCTGAGAGGTCTAGGGCTGATCTATTGGCCGTTTTCTTGCAGATATACCAGCGCATATACTACAAAAGGCACAAAGGAGGGAAATACAAGAATGACTTGTTGCTTTCTGTGACTAAAAATCCACGGAATATATATGCATTTGAGCCCAGGCTGCACATGCTGTTGATCTCCGGTATGTTTTAGGAATTTGGGAACAGGAAGAGGCTTTTCAACCCCTTGAATGGCATGATTTGTCATCCAACATCATTCACCCATTTGTGTCCCAAATCCATTGACTACAAAAATATATGCAGCTCAGATTTATAATTACCAAATGATCGAGTGTCAATTGGCATTACTGAAGTAGTCCAAACTTTCCATGTAGCACTTCAGGAACTCCTGAAAGATCTGGTTTAATATTTAGACCTCGTCCCCCAGTCCTAGACTCCACATCCAATGGAAATAGTGGGAGGGATTCTCTGAGCCGCCGCGCCAAAATCGCGCTCGACTTGGGTGCGGAGAATGGGGCGTCAGACCCGCGATTGGGTCCGCCGCCTTTCCGAGATTCTCCGCGGACCAGAGAATCGCCACCAGTCGCGCACACGTGGTCGACGTGGCGCCGGTCGGAGGCCATTGACAGAGGCCCCTCGGCGATTCTCTGCCGACAACTGGCCGAGTTCCCGCCGGCGTGGTTCACTCATGGTTCCACCCGGCGGGAGCACGGAGTGGCGGCTGCGGACCCAGTCCGCGGCCGCCCTGGTTGGGGGGGGGCAGGAGGACCAGTCACTGAGGGGGGGGGGCTTCCAGGACAGCCAGGCTCACGATCGGGGGCCACTGATCAGTGGCCGATGATCTGGGGGGCCTATATTTATGGGGCCGGCCCACTGTGTGGGTCCACCATGTTGCGCGGGGCTGCAGGAAGTGCAGGGCCCGTATTGGCAGCAGAAGCTGCAAGGACTATTCCAGGGCCCTGCTAGCCCCCTTCAAAATGGAGAATCATTCTGGACTTTCTCCAAGAATTGGAGAAAATCGCGCCCGTTTTCTCGTGGGTGTAGGGATATAGCCCCATTATCAGAGAATTCCACCCAGTGTTTCTCTGTCTACCCTATCTGTTCCCTTAAAAGCTTGAAAACTTCAATTAAAACATCCCTCAACCTTCTAAATTCCAGGGAATACAACCTGTGTACTCCACCATAAATATCCACTTCCTCCACCACCAACGGACAGTAGCAGCAGTGTGTACCATTTATAAGATGCACTGCAAGAACTGAAGCAACATTCGTGCCACACAATTGCCAGGCAATGACCATCTCCAATAAGAGAGAATCAAACCATCGTGCCTGGACATTCAATGGCATTACCATTGCTGAATCCCCCACTATCAACATCCTGGGTGTTACTATTGACCACAGACTGAACTGGACTAGCCACATAAATGCTGTGACTACAAGATCAAGTCAGAGGCTAGGAATCCTGTGGTGAGCAACTCACCTGACTTCCCAAAGCCTGTCCACCATCTACGAGGCACAGGTCAGGAGAGTGATGGAATACTGTCCACTTGTCTGGATGAGTGCAGCTCCAACAACACTCGGGAAGCTCAACGCCATCCAGGACAAAGCAGACCCGCTTGATTAACACCTCATCCACAAACATTCACTCCCTCCACCACCGATGCCCAATGGTAGCCTTGTGTACCATCTACAAGATGCCTTGCAGGAACTCACCAAGACTCCTTAGGCTGCACCTTCCAAACCCACAACCACTACCATCTAGAAGGACAAGGGCAACAGAAACCTGGGAACACCACCACCTAGAAGTTCCCCTCCAAGTGACTCACCACCTCCAAGTCACTCACCCTGAATTGGAAATATATCACCGTTCCTTCACTGTCACTGGGTCAAAATCCTGGAACTTCCTCCCTAACAGCACCATGGCTGTACTTCAAGAAGGCAGCTCACCACCATGTCATCGACATGTCATAGAATTTACAGTGCTGAAGGAGGCCATTCGGCCCATCGAGTCTGCACCGGCTGTTAGAAAGAGCACCCCACCCAAGGTCAACACCTCCACCCTATTTCCATAACCCAGTAACCCCACCCAACACTAAGGGCAATTTTGGACACTAAGGGCAATTTATCATGGCCAATCCACCTAACCTGCACATCTTTGGACTGTGGGAGGAAACCGGAGCACCCGGAGGAAACCCACGCACACACGGGGAGAACGTGCAGACTCCGCACAGACAGTGACCCAAGCCGGGAATCGAACCTGGGACCCTGGAGCTGTGAAGCAATTGTGCTATCCACAATGCTACCATGCTGCCCAGCTTCTGATTTTTGAGGGAGGGCATTCTACAGATCACATTTTCAACAGTATTATTTTCTCCTTTTATTTTTACTGATTTTCAATGCGCAGGCCGACAGAAAATAATCCCTCGCAATTCATCTTGTCAAAACCTTTTGCATTCTAAGCACCTCTATTATCTGTCAGGCTGTGGCTCAGTAAAGTAGCTCTCTTGGGGGCAAGTCAGAAGATTGGGGGTTTCAAGTCCTCCTCTGGAGCACAGCATCTAGGTTGACACTTGGTGGAGATATATTCTTTTGAATAAGATATTAAATCAAGGTCCCATTTGCCTCAGGTGGATGTAATAGTTCACAGGACACTGGAGTAAGAGAGCTCTACCTGGATCTTTTTTCCCCTCTGTCATTATCACCAATTGGTATCAAAGACGCAACATAAATTCAGGTCTTGTTAGATCTCTCCTCACTATAGTCTCACATACCAGATAACACCTAGTTAGATCTCCTCTGCACTCTCTGCATTGGCTTGATATCCTTTCTGAAACAGGGCGCCCAAATCTACACAAATGGGGGGGTGTTTCATGCCGGCGGGAGGCAGCCCGCCATTGGCCGACGGGGGGATCTTCTGTCCCGCTGTTGTGAATGGGATCTCCCATTGAATCTACCCCCTTCCGTCAGGAAATCCACAGCGGGGGTTTGTTATTGGCGGGCCCACAAGATCCCGCTAGGGAGAACGGCCAGAAACTCCCTGCCAATATTCTGAAACCACAACAAAATACCACGGATGCTGGAAATCTAAAATAAAAATAAAAAAATGCTGGGAACATTTTTTGAGCAAGTCCAGCAGCATCTGCCGAGAGAGAAACTGAGTTAATATTTCAGGTTGATGTATAGAAACTATTTCCACTACTTAAGCCCACGCCTCCACCCTATCCCTGTAACCCCACCTAACCTTTTGGACACGAAGGGGCAATTTAACATGGCCAATCCACCTAGCCTGCTGTTATGGGCCAGGGTTTAGAGAACCCCAAAGTTGTTCATGGAGTTCACCTGACCCACAACTTTGAATAGATTGTGGTATGGGGAGCACACGGCCCACTCTACAGGTGTGGGACAGCAGAAATGGAAAAGTAATTTTTAAAGCAAAACAATGTTTGTTCTATGAACTCAAGTTAACCTTTTTGAAACATACAGTGAACATCTTAGCAACCATCAATTCAAATACAACTCCCCCAGAAAACTACACTAATTAATCCTTTAAGTTTTTCTTTTCACATCCATAAGACTTAAAATACCCTTTACCAGAAGCACATCAGGTTAAAGTCGCTACTGTTATTGGTTTTAAATCACCAGGATCGATTTACAGTGTTTAGATTTACAGAGAGAGATTCATACACCTTCTGGCTGTGACTGCAGCTATCCAGCTCTGAAAACAAAACTAAAACACACCCTGCAGCAAACAGCTTAAAACGAAAGTAAAAAGCTGACGGACAGCCCAGCTCCACGTACTCTCTGACATCACTGCAGTAATAAACATCCATTTCTTAAAGGTACTCTCACTACAGATACTTATATACACACCCATTTAGAAATACCCATTTCTCAAAGGTGCTCTCACATGACACTACACATCTTTGGACGGTGGGAGGAAAACGGAGCACCCGGAGGAAACCCACGCAGACACAGGGAGAATGTGCAGACGCCGCACAGACAGTCACCCGAGGCTGGAATTGAATCCGGGTCCCTGGCACTGTGAGGCAGCAGTGCTAACCACTGTGCCGCCCACATATATTTAGCCTTCTTCTTCAAAGGAAGTCCCTCAGGATCCAGGATGATTTGTTCTTACTCTGGTATTGTGCATTCTAAGATGGCTAACGAGCCTGAGCATGATCTGCAGACACAGGTGGGCAGCTGCAGTTTGAAGAATTGAGGAGGTGATTTGCTTGGGGACGGGTGCTGTATTCTTCTTCCTCTGTCTCTTGAGGTACTCAGTGTGACAATATGTATATCGTAAGAATAATGAAGGGTTAACAATTTACGGTAACTGCATCCAATCACTAGATGGCGATCAAGCGCACATGTGGATCATGTGATACTCTTGATTCGGGGAGAAGGTTGTTAGGCGAGATAGAGAATAGTTGTGTTATCAGGATCTCTGTATTTAGAATCATAGTTTTAGTGAATCTGTAACCTTTTATATCTTTGCAAGCAAGTCGAATCTATTTAGTTGGAGTGTAAATAAATTAGCTTTCTTCAAAACTCAGCTTGATGTTCTTTTTGAGACACTACACTTCAAAGTCATCTTCATTCAGAAAAGAAAGAACCTTCAGTGCCTTCCCAGTTCTGTGCTGTACTGTTTCTATGTTCTATGTTCTAAATGCTCCTTCTCCATTTTGGGCTGGCAAACTGGGGATTCCCGTGAATCAGGGAGGATATTGCATCAATTCAGGGATACTGTGAGAACATCCCTGAAGCGTTTTTTCTGTCCTCTTGTCGCAACGAAGTTCGGAGTAAGTCAGCCATTTCAGGAGCCTGTTGCCAGACATGTGATCAACGTGACCCACCCAGGAAAGTTGGTTTTGGGGTAATTAGCATCTGGATAGAGTGGGTGCAGCGGGGGAGGTGAAAAGCAAACCATAGCTCTCACTCATCACGGGGGGGAAAAATGACGAGAGAGCAGGGGAGTGGGATTACTTGTATAACCCTATCAAAGAATAAGCATAAGGATGGTGGACTGAATGGCCTCCATCTGTGCTACATCATTCTGGATTGAGCTCAGTTATGATGCTTCCAATGATCGAATAGCTTGTCCATTCCATTAGCTGCTGTGCCTTGAGCCATCTAGGCCATAAGCACTGAAATTCTCTCCTTCTATCTCTATACCACACTCGTCCACTAAGAAGCTTCTCTAATCTACCTCCTTGACCAAACTTTTCTCTAATCTTGGTCTCAGTGTCAGATTTTGTCTGAGGAATGCCTTGGGACATTTTACTACGTTAAAGTTGCTATACAAATTCAGGTTGCTGTTGTACTGCTTCCTGGGCTCACACATAGAGAATGTCAACTGGAACGTATTCAAGGAGGAGTTACACCGAACTTTGATCAACGCGGGAGAAGGGTTATGGGGAGATGGCAGGAAAGTGGAGTTAAGGCCACAGCCGGAAGAGCCATGAATTTATGGAATGGCCAGAACGGGCTTGAGGGGCCAAATGGGCTATTCCCTGCTACGATTTGTTACTTTCTTAAGTGAGGGCTACCAGAAAAGTGTTAGTGCCTTGGGGAGATGAAGGGAAATAATGTCTTGCTCTTCTCCTACCCACTTAAAAAAATAAAAAATCTTTATTGTCACAAGTAGGCTTACATTAACACTGCAATGACGTTACTGTGAAAAGCCCCTTTAAACATATAACAGACAAATTTTGAATAGAATGTTTCAAGAACATGTGAGTCATTCATTGACCTATAAGACACAATGATCTAAATGCCAATTCATACAGCAAAGCAGATTAATTCTTCGTAATATTAAGGATGAGATGGTAATTGTCACATTTTAATGAGTTATCTGATTTGATGGACATCATTTTCTTTCACAATAGAAAGCCAAGAACACGGAATCGGGTCATTATAATGCAGGTCGTTGTTAAAACTGTCATCAAATGAAAGTCAAACAGAACCTGAAATGGGAGGTCTGAATGGTGAGGCTTGTAAAGCCTGGATTGCGATGGTGATATAATGAAGCACTATTTAACTATCCTCTTTTGTTCATTCTGTTCCTGTGATGTCATTGCATTAGCTGAAGACCATGATTCCTCTAGCAGTTGTCATGGAGACTAGGGCTCCAGACAGGCATATTTTGTTTACGTCGTACCATGCTGATTGTAGCACGTTTGGAATGAGTCAGAGAATGTGGGTTGGAAGCCTGGAGTCAGTCTGTCTCTCGGCAGCTGCAAATTCCGATCAAACAGACCTGCTGCCAGGGCCCACCATGAGTAGGAACACAGAGCTTCAGTGAAGCTCCTGCTGTCGAGTATCTCCATCAGTCAGTCAGCCCACACCCCACTGTACCCTCCCGTACAAGTTTTCCCCGGAGGGCCCAGTGGGGACATGTGGACGTTGACATGCCTTTGAGCTGCTAATTAAATTCGTACGGTGCTAGGCTTGACTCCTGGTGGGTTATGCAATTATCTCAATTCAGAGGGGAATGTAACGTGATTGAGACTTTCCGATCTGACTGCGTTCTACGCAACCTGTGCACGGAACCATGCTGGAATATGTCAAGATTAGCTCCATTTGCAATTCCTCAGATAAATGAAGCAATCTGTGTCTGCATGTAGCAAAACCTGGACCACATCTTGGGCTGATCAGTGGCATGTAAAATTCATGCCACGCAAAAGTCCAACAATGACCATCTCCAACCAGAGCTCAAGCACCTCTCCTTGGCCTTTAAAGACATTACTATCACAGAGTCCTCCGCCAACAACTTCCTGGATAGTCACCATTGATTACAAATGCAACTGAACTATCATACAAATGCTATCAGAGCAGGTCGGAGGCTGGCTATTCTTTGATGTGGCTCAACACCTACTAATAAATCAAGAGTGTGATATGTTACAATCCTAGTTACAATCCTAGTTGGTGTTATACGGGAAGATACCGGAATGGAACTGGCTCAACAGAGCGTAACTTATACTTCTTAAAAATTAAACATAAAGGAGCAGTCACCAAACTTCTAGTTAGTTTGAACACTTTAGTAGTCGCAGTGGAGTCTGGAAAGGAGAGTTAAAAGAATGGTTTATTACCAAAGTAAAGTTTATGTAAGTAACAGTCCCAGTCCCAGCCGGGACTGCTCTGCAGCTCGGTGCCTACCTGGGCTGACTTTCAATGTCAAGAGTTAACTATCCCGCTGATGTGTCTCCGCCCCTCAGCGGGGGAGCTCGAACTCCAAGAGACTCATGGGGAAATTAATTGGGTCATCCCCATGGGTTTTCTGGGGATATAACAAACCCATTTTACCTTATTTACACCCCCTTTACCTTAACAATTGCACACAGATTTTGAGATTAATGTGGATTACAAAGTACATCTTATGGCACAATTGTCTCATTGACACACAAAGTCCCTTTTAGGACTGGGCAGGGATGAGTTTTAGCAGGGGCTGGTTTAGCACACTGGGCTAAACTGCTGGCTTTTAAAGCAGACCAAGGCAGGCCAGCAGCACGGTTCAATTCCCGTACCAGCCTCCCCGAACAGGCGCCGGAATGTGGCGACTAGGGGCTTTTCACAGTCACTTCATTGAAGCATACTTGTGACAATAAGCGATTTTCATTTCATTTCATTTTAAGCATACAAGATGACTGTGGTCAAAAACACACATTCTGCTCTGAACCCAAGTTAATGTCTGCGGATTTCTCTTCAGAATCCCACCAGATGATAATCACATGAGAGTTTCCAAATACTACTTCCAAAAACACGCTTTAAAACCTTCTCTCATAATAATGCTTTCCCATCGTGGTTTGCATTCCGAAATCCAGTCCAGGCTTTACAAATTATCCTTTTAACCCAAGCTTTCACTTGATTTTTAACAACAAATCCAGTTCAGGATTTTACACCACCTCCTTTGAGATTTCTTTGTTTTGACTATTGGACAAGTTGTCTACAAGTGATTTAACTATCGATTTCCAATAAAATGGCATCATGCGTTTAATTTATTTCTGAAGTCTGCTGTCCCCTTTAAACCTGGTTACAGTAATTGACTCTTTAACTCAGAACCTTTTGTTTACTCTTCCTTGAATTCTTCTGAACAATACTTTGGGCTCTATCCATGTTACTCCAGTCATCTTAAACATTCTTTCTGTTCCAATTCCCTGGTTATCCGGACTGTAACTTGTAGTTTAGGAAACCTGCCTCTTTGCAGCTTTTCCTATCTATTTTTTGTTCTGGCAGAGTTCAGAGATGTCCACTCCCTGAGATCCAACATAAATTTAAACTTAAATGCTTTTTTTAAACCTTACAAGGGCTTCCTGTTGCTAAACAACCCCCAGATGCTTATGCTTTTTATATATCTATAACACTGTAGACGTCTCTAAGCACAATAAAGTCATAGTTGGAACTTAATCAATCCCACACACATACACCTTTGTCCAGTATGAATCAAAGTATAGGTTTTACCCTTTCAGGAACAGAAGCAGTAAATTAAACACACTTACAACTATTACTTATTTCTAATGTTTACCAATACAAATCCCTTAAAACTATCTTTGTTTTCCTAACAGATAAAATTCTAACCACTTTCCTGGATGGATGAATCTTCAGCAACCCTCAAAATGCCTTGCACCATCCAGGATAAGCAATTGCTGGGTCAAGATTCTGGAACTCTGTGGTGATTGTCCCTTTAAGGGCACACAGCAGATTAAACATCACCTGGCCTGGGGGACCAATTAGGACTCAGGATGGGGAATGACCCCAGGGGGTGGAGCCCTCTCAGACAGAGAGATATTTTGGGACCTAGCTACAGCAAACTAAAGGACAATCACCACAGCCCTCCCCCTTTAACCCCTTTGTACAATCTTCAATAACTAAGTTATTCAGTCCTAAATTCTAACTAAACATTATGGGTCTGTGTTGGGCAATTAGAAATGAGGTCTTTGAGGAGTTTTCCTGTTTGTAGAGTGGAATAATTCTATAGGACAGGAAAATTAGACAAGACCCCATATAGAGGGTAACTCTTGAAAAAGGTCCATAAACAATAAAGACCAGGAAGAGGCAACGGAAGACCTCAGAGGAGGTAATGAAGACCTCATGAAAGAGGCAATGGAAGACTTCAGGGGAGGCAATGAAGACCTTGCGCAAGAGCCAATGGAAGACATCAGAGGAGGCAATGCAGACTTCATGGAAGAGGCAATGGAACATCTCAGAGGAGGCAATGCAGACTTCATGGAAGAGGCAATGGAAGATCTCAGAGGAGGCAATGCAGACTTCAAAGAAGAGGCTAGACATCAGAAAGGAGGAAATGGAAGATCCCAGAAAGAGGGAAAAAGACCTTAGATAGGAGGCAATAGAAGACCTCGGATCGGTAATGAAAGACCCCAGAAGGGCAATGAAAGTTCCCAGAAGGCGGGTAATAAGTGACTCCAGAAGGAGGGCAAAAGGTCCCACAAGAAAGGTAACGAGAGAATTGCAGAATTCTCCAGAACACTTCGCCGGAGACAGACCTGAACAACATTGAAGCCAAAAGGGTTTCACTGAAGTTAAGCTAAGTATAAATTAAGGTTCCATTTATGAAATGTATATGTCCAATCAGGACATGATGCATTCCTCTTGGAAGAAACATAGAAATTAAAGACTTCAAAAGAAACTCGGAACTATTTTTTTAAATTTAGAGTACGCAATTCTTTTTTTTTCCAATTAAGAGACAATTTAGTGTGGCCAATCCACCTACCCTGCAGATCTTTTGGGGTTATGGGAGTGACACCCATGCAGAAACGGGGAGAGTTTGCAAACCTCACACGGACAGCGACCCGGGGCCGGGATCGAACCTGGGTCCTTGGCATCGTGAGGCAGTAGTGCTAACCACTGCGCCACCGTGCTGCCCTGAAGCTAGGAACTATTGAACATAAAGAGGAATCAGCAAAAGAATTAAAACGAGAAAATATTAAAGTGAAAAGATTAAATGACTGACAGCAAACTTGGAGAATAAAGAAGTTGCAAGAAAAATTGCAAAATGAAGTTAAGGAAGTGGAGAAATTAATTGGACAATGTAGAATAAGCTGAACTCCGTGAAAAAGCAACTAGAAAATATGAACAAGTCCAGTGAAGAATTGAATCGGGAGAATAAGAGCTTGAAGAAGGGAACCTTGGCAATAAGAAATTAAGAGGTAAAAATGTCAGAATTGACAGCAGAATCAGCAATTTATACAGAGAAAGAAACTGAGATTACAGCGCCAGAACATGATTGCTGAAATGCTCACACTCATAGAAAAGTACAAGTATCAATATGATAAAATGGTCAATGAAAAAGATGGCAAATTGAAATACTGGAAAGAGAATAAACTTTATCACACAAATTAAATACCAGAAACAGACCTTTCCTCCACATGTGACAGACCAGGGGCGGGATTCTCCGACCCCCCGCCGGGTCGGAGAATCGGCGGGTGGGCGGCATGAATCCCGCCGCCGCCGGCTGCCGAATTCTTTGGCGCCAGAGATTCGGCGGGGGTGGAAATCGCGCCGCGCTGATCGGCGGGCCCCCCCGGCGATTCTCCGGCCCGCAATGGGCCGAAATCCCGCTGCTGTCATGCCAGTCCCGCCGGCAGGAATTAAACCACCTCTCTTACCAGCAGGACTGGCGGCGGGGGCGGGCTCCGGGGCCCTGGGGGGGCGCGGGGCGATCTGGCCCAGGGGGTGCCCCCCACGGTGGCCTGGCCCGCGACCAGGGCCCACCGATCCGTGGGCGGGCCTGTGCCGTGGGGGCACTCTTTTCCTTCCGCCTCGGCCATAGCCTCCGCGATGGCTGATGCAGAAGTGAAACCCCTGCGCATGTGCGGGGATGACGTCAGCAGCCGCTGACGTTCCCGCGCATGCGTGGACTTCCGCCAGCCGGTGGAGTCCCTTCGGCCCCGGCTGGCGTGGCACAGGATTGTGAAAGAACTGTCAAGACATAAGACATTATTGTAGTTTGATGATATTGTGATTATAAGGTGTATGGTAAGGTGGTTGGGGAAGGTGGCACTGTGTGTAAGCCATGTTGGCTGGGGTTTGTTGGGTATATTATTGTGGTTTCGTTTTTATTGAAATTAGATGTTTAAAATTGTTAAAATTATAAAATATTTTCTAAAAGAAAATAAGGTGTATGGTAGAGCAAGGGTTAACATGGGACTGGAGTGTGGTACCATCAACAGAATGACGTATGTAGTCACATGGTCAGAGAACAGTCTATGACAGAACTCGCTCAGCAGCAAGCTTGCATGGAACAGCTCCATGCAAGACCATATTTGGAATTGTAAATAGTTAAAGTCTACCAATTAAAGTGTTTATGTTTAAACACACAAGCCACAAGATCTGATCAATGAGCCACCCCACTACAACATAAAAAACCCATATTAAGTACATAATGTGACATGGTGTCGTAGTTGGATCCCCAAAATTATTGTCTCTAAGACCTGATCCCTGTGGACATGGATGGGCGGATCGTTCATAAACACGTGGACCACCCTCCCGAAGGTGATAGGTGAAGATCAGACAGGGTTTGTGAGAGGGAGGCAGCTGTTTTCGAACTTTAGGAGGGTGTTGAACTTGGTTATGGTACCGGCGGAGGGGAAGGAAACAGGTGGTTGTGGACGCCGAGAAAGCGTTTGACCGGGTAGAATGGGGGTACTTGATGGCAGTTCTAGAGCGGATTGGAATTGGACCCAGATTTGTGGACTGGGTTAAGTGTCCGCACAAATAACATCAGCTCAGAATACTTTCTTCTCCACCGTGGGACTAGGCAGTGATGTCCTATGTCCCCCCCTGCTGTTGCACTCGCGATTGGGCCAATGGCCATCGCATTAAGAAGTTTGGGGGTATGGAAAGGGATAGTGCGGGGTGGGGGGGGGGGGGGGGGGGGGATAGAGCATAGGGTGTCCTTATGTGCCGATGACTTGTTATTATACGTGTCAGAACCAAGTGTGTCAATAGGGGGAATACTGGAGCTGCTTCGGGTGTTTGGATCTTTCTCAGGGTACAAATTAAATCTAGACAAGAGTGAATATTTTGTGGTGTTTCGGCCAGGGTTGGGGGCAGGGGTGGGGGGGCTGCCATTCCGTAAGGCAGGGACCCACTTTAGATACCTGGGGGTGCAGGTTGCTCGAGATTGGGGGCGAGGGGGCTCTGTAGGTACAACATTTCTAATTTGGTGGGGAGGGTGAAAGCTGATCTGGCAAGGTGGGATGGTCTCCCTCTGTCACTGGCGGGTCAGGTACAGGCGGTTAAAATGAATGTGCTGCCGTGATTTCTGTTTATTTATCAATGCCTGCCGATTTTTCTGCCAAAGGCATTTTTTAGAGAGATTGAAAGGATGATTATCTTGTTCATATGGGAGGGAAGGTTGCCAGAATTAAAAAGGTGCTACTACAGAGAGGAAGGCAGGCAGGGGGTTTGGGTCTTCCGAACCTGATGTATTATTACTGGGCGGCGAATGTGGAGAAGGTACGGAGCTGGGTCAGAGGGGTTGACTCCCAATGGGTCAAAATGGAGGAGAGTTTAGGTAGGGGGTCGGGATTGAAGGCGCTAGCGACAGCGCCGCTCCCGCCGGCCCCGGGGAGATACTCAGGGAGTCTGGTAGTAATAGCTTCATTGAGAATTTGGAGGCAGTTTCGACAACACTTCAGGTTTGGGGCAGGGTCAAGGGAAATGCCGATTCGGGGGAACCATGGATTTGAGTCAGGGAAGTGGGATGGAAATTTTCGGAGATGGGAGGAGAAAGGAATTAGGACATTAAAAGATTTGTTTCTTGGGGGTCGTTTTGCGGGGATTGAAGGAGCTGGGAGCGAAGTATGGGCTGGAGCAGGGGGAAATATTTAGATACCTGCAGGTTCGAGACTTTGCCAGAAAGGAGATACAGAGCTTCCCAGTAGAGCCGGCTTCCACACTGCTGGAGGAGGTGCTGACAACAGGAGGACTGGAGAAGGGGGTAGTATCAATGGTTTACAGGGCTATTTTGGAGGAAGAGAAGGCCCCACTAGAAGGGATCAAGGCAAAGTGGGAGGAAGATTGGAGAGGGTATGGAGGAGGGGTTCTGGTGTGAGGTGCTCAGGAGGGTGAACGCCTCCACCTCGTGTGCAAGGTTGGGGCTGATACAGCTGAAGGTGGTGTATAGATACATAGAACATACAGTGCAGAAGGAGGCCATTCAGCCCATCGAGTCTGCACTGACCTACTTAAGCCCTCACTTCCACCCTATCCCCATAACCCAATAACCCCTCCTAATCTTTAGTGGACACTAAGGGCAATTTAGCATGGCCAACCCACCTAACCTGCACGTCTTTGGACTGTGGGAGGAAACTGGAGCATCTGGAGGAAACCCACGCAGACACGGGAAGAACGTGCAGACTCCGCACAGACAGTGACCCAGCGGGGAATCGAACCTGGGACCCTGGCACTGTGAAGCTACAGTGCTAGCCACGTGTGCTACCCTGCTGCCCTAAAAGCCCCTAGTCACCACATTCCGGCGCCTGTTCGGGGAGGCTGGTACAGGACTTAAACCCGCGCTGTTGGCATTGTTCTGCATTACAAGCCAGCTATTTAGCCCACTGTGCTAAACCAGCCCCTATGCACCAAAGTACCTGATCGACCTGTTATAGACATAACTGATGTCTCCTTAGAAGAAAGTAGCAACAAACTGCCTGTGCTAGAGCGCACCTTACAAGGGCGAGGATGAGCCGGCTCTTTGAGGGGGTAGAAGATGTATGTGAACGTTGCGAGGGGGGGCCCCGCAAACTACGTTCATATGTTTTGGGCCTGTCCAAAGCTGGAGATTACTGGAAGGAGGTGTTTCGGGTAATCTCTAAAGTGGTGCACGTGAAACTGGACCCGGGCCCTCGGGAGGCCATATTCGGGGTGTCGGACCAGCTGGGGTTGGAAACGGGCCCGGAGGCAGATGTAGCCTTAGCCTCGTTGATCGCTCAAAGGCGGATCCTGTTAGCGTGGAGATTAACCTCGCCACCCTGTGCCCTGGCGTGGCGGGGGGACCTGCTGGAATTCTTGACGCTTGAAAAGGTCAAATTTGAACTGAGGGGAAGGATGGAGGGGTTCTACAATTCATGCGCGTTATTCATTATACACTTTCGAGAATTGGATCGCATCGAAGATTCGGGGGGTTAGGGGCTGGGAGGGTTGGGGGAGGGGGTCTGTATGTGTTAATGGTGACTATGGGTGATTCCTGATTCCTCTTTATCATTTGTTTATGTTAATATGCGGGCCAATGTTTGGGGGTTTGGTGGGAGGATGGGATCGTTGTTATTGATATGGGGATTGACATTACATTCGTTACTGATTATTGTTTATTGTTGAGTGTAAATTTGGGAGAAAATGTGAAAAAGGAGAATTTAAAAAAACACACGTGGACCACTTAAGGAGTAGAGAGAAGCTCCAGCAGTCAAGTGATGCCATCAATAAATGTTTTCGAACCCATAAGCACCAAAGTACCTGATCGACCTGTTATAGACATAACTGGTGTATCCATGGAAGCAAGAAGCAACAAACTGCCTGTGCGAGACGGATTATTCGGCAGTTTCTGTTAATGTCGATCCTGTGGCAGCATCTCAGATACCAGAATTACGCCGCTCATCAAGAAACAGCAAACCCCCCTAAAGATCTAATTTATAATTGTCCAACTCATATACATAATGTTTAGTTAAAATTTAGGACGAAGTAACTAGTTATTGAAGATTATATCAAGGAGTTAAAGGGGGAGGGATGTGGTGATTGTCCCTCTAAGGGAAACAAAGCAGATTAAGGGTCACTTGACCTGGGGACCAACTGGGACTCAGAGTGGAAAATGACCCCAGGGGGTGGAGTCCTCTCAGGCAGAGACATTTTGGGAGCTAGCTACAGCCATATGGCTGCTGTACAATTCTTATTGATAAATATTTTGTATGTTCACTAAAGGAGCCTCTGAAAGTGCATCTTAAGAAACTAAACAGCATGGTGGGTGCCCCTCCACCACGTGGAGTGCAATGGTTCAAGATAGGCAGCTCAACATCACAACCTTCTCAAGGACAATCAGGGATGGGCAACAAATGCTCGTCTTGCCACATCCTGAGAATGATAAGAACATTTGGCATCGGGACCCTTTGATGGGTTATAACCTAGGAAAAATTTATCAAAATCGTAACAAAATAATTGTGACATTACATATAGAGAAGGAGTTTGCAAACTGCAGAATATTGAACTTCCAGAAGGACTGAAATGGTTCAAGGGCAAGACCCACTAATGTCATCTGAGGATAACAAGAAGGTGTGTCATTCATTGATCTATTGCCCTATAAGGGCACAACAATCAAAATAAACACAGTATTGCAATAAACACAGCTCTGCCAGGGTCACCCACAACCCAAAGTCAAATGTTTTTTAATAAGTGGACCATGAATCCTGCTGTTCAAATTGTCTTTTGATTTTCTCCCTTCCTCTCCAGGAGTCACTGATGAATGCTGGGAGTGTGGATCACTGCCTTGCCCTGGCACGACTTGTCAGAGGCCAGATAAAAAAGATTGACAGAGACAAAGAGAACATACTTCCTGATTAGGTATTAGTACGCGATTGAGAGATAGGGGAAGAGGAGCAATGAAACACACGCACATGAAATCATTTATCATCAAAAGAATTTCCTCACTCTTATCTGGAAAGTAAAGAAGGAACGGAAGATTTGGGTCACACACATCTCCTGAAGATTTTTCTTGTGATGAATTACAAAGACTGTAGTTATGTGGCCAAACACTGTCATGCGCAAGAGGATGTCACAAAGAGCAGTGAGGTGAATGAGCAGATAATCTCTGGTATTGATAGAAGGAGGAATATTGACCAGGACACTGAGAGAATCTCCGACTGCTCTTCGAATAGTGTTGTGTAATGGTAATTTGTGGTTAGCACTGTTGCTTCACAGCACCAGGTTCGATTCCCGCTTGGGTCACCGTCTGTGCAGAGTTTGCACGTTCTCCCCGTGTCTGCGTGGGTTTCATCCGGGTTCTCCGGTTTCCCCCCACAAGTCCCGAAAGACGTGCTTGTTAGGTGAAATGGACATTCTGAATTCTCCCTCAGTGTGCCCGAACAGGCGTCGGAGTGTGGTGACTGGGAGCTTTTCACAGTAACTTCATTGCAGTGTTACTGTAAGCCTACTTGTGACAATAATAAAGATTATTACAATGCCACAGTGTCATGAGAACAAGACCTTAGTTTCTTCAATCAGCTGAAGGATGACAGCTCTGACAGTATAGCAGTCCTTTAAAACTGCACAGAAGCATCAGCCTACTATACTATTACAAACATATGGGGTAAACATTGTCATCACTTCAGCTGGGATTGACTGTAAAGCCCAGAGAGGCATGAGTTTACTCAGATTTCTTCACTGGAACAAACCAATGCTTTCAGAATATGTGCAGATTATCACATAGGACTGCCTTTGCTTGTGGTGCTATATTATTTTGCACCTGTGATTTATTTTTGGAGTGGGGGGAGGGGTGGTGTTAATATTCTTCCTCCGTGGTCTTGTGTACATAACCGTCCCTGTCATTTCCTCAATGCCCTTATTCGTAAAGACGTCTCTTCTCATTTAACTGTTTCCGTTTGCCTTCGGCTGATCCAAAAATGGCTATGCCATATGTTACCCATTTCCATGGCAACCAGCAACATCAGAAAACAGTTTTTTTGCACCAACGTGTTTTTAACTTTTATTCAGCTACATGCAACTGCTGGAATGAGGGGCTGAATAATACACATCGAAAACCGGACTGTCCGCGGTGCAATGATGTCAGGCCGCGTTCCCAATGTCCTCACTCCAGGAAGCAATAAAGCGGAGGGTGGGCGGCCCTCGGAATCAGGAGCCACCCACTGTGGTGATGTGCATCAATGTAAATGCATGTAGGCAAGCTAGACACTAGAGGGAGCACCAGAAACATCACAAACACACACTCAACCAATAGACCAAGTAGATAGGACACGGCCAATAGACATTCACGATACACAAGGAGGTGACATGACCACAGGGGGGCATTACACTAACCCATACATAAAAGACACCACACACATGATCTCACAGTCAGTGAGAAGAGACAGGGTTGATTCAATATTACACCCACCACGTGGATTGCAGCAACTGGTTAGTCAGTCTGGGTAGCTATAGTAGGATTAGCAGTAGTGTCGAACCCGAGTAATAGAAGTGTAAATAGTTTAATAAACGTATTGAAGTTATCTCCACGTCTGAACCTTCCTTTGTCAAGTGCACCACAAGGAAGCCGCTTATGTTATACCTACAACATAACAAATCATGGTACCAGAAGTGAACTGTTTCAATCCACATAGCCATACCTCAGCGTACAGTGACAACCAGTAACGATACCCAGGCAAGATGTTCGAGATCCGGGTTCCGCAGCAGCTCCAGTGCCATGGCGACCTCCGTGAAAACTGGCGGGTATTCCGGCAAATGTTTGAAATCTTCCTGGTGGCAGCCGAACTAGAAGAAGTGGCCGATCCTGAAAAAACAGAGTTTCTCCTCACCATCGCCAGTGCCAGAGCAGAAGAAATCTTTTAAAAATTCAAGTTCTCCAAAGGGCAAAACAGGAGCGACTTCCAGGCAGTTCTGGACAAATTCGGCAAATACTGTGAGGAAAACACACTCCAACCAGCAAGAAAAGGTAAGAGAAGTGCCAGTACTCACCACGAGGCCAAGATCCTGGAGCAGAGAATGATTTTGGTCGGCGGCCACCTTTCTAAAGGGTCTGCACTTGCACAGTTGCGAGAGAAGCGTGCAGAACGGGAAGGTCCGTTTGCGCATGCACAATCACGAAAACGGCCAGCAGTAAAGGAACAGTGATCTGCGCATGCACAATCGCTTCCTACGCGCTACGTCACATGCGTCATGATGTCAGAGGCCCCGGACCATGCCCATTTAAAGGGGAAACGTCCCAAATCAAAGAAAAAGGGTGCGATTCTCTGAAATGGAGACAGAGTGTTCGCGCTGTCGTGAACGCCGTCAAGGTTCACGACGGCGCGAGACGGCCCCTATCCCGACCGATTCAGGGCCCGAAAATGGGGTAGGAGCGGCGCCGCGTCATTTACGCTCGCCAGACATTGGCACCGCGTAAAGGCCGCGCCGCATACATGACGCGGCCGGCGCCGCATAACTGGCGTCACCCGCGCATGCGCGGGTTGGCCGGCCCCAACCCCGCATGCGTGGTTGCCGTCCTCCCCGAGTCCGCCCAGCAAGAAGATGTTCGACGGATCTTGCGGGGCTGCGGAAGAAAGGGGGTCCTCCTTCAGAGAGGCCGGCCCGACGATCGGTGGGCACCGATCGCGGGCCAGACCCCATTTGAGGCCCCTCCGGTGCAGTATCCCCCATCCCCCCCCCCCGCAGGCTGCCCCCCCAGCAATCCCGCGCTGTTCCCGCCGGCACCGACCAGGTCTGGACGGCGCCGGGGGAACCCACCGTTTTGGGCAGGCCGCTCGGCTCATCTGGCACTGAGAATCGCGGGGGTACCGGTGAATCGCCATTTTGGCTGTCTCGGGCGATTCACTGGACCGTGCCGTGCAAAACGCGATTGTGCCGATCTGGCCGCTTCCGTGAATCGCGGAAGTGCGTCGGACCAGCGTCACGGGAAAATTTGGAGACCCAGGCGATTCTCCAAACCGGCGAGGGAGCGGAGAATCGCACCCAAAATCTTTTAAAGTCGTAAAACAACCTTACTTCACCTGGAATGACAGCACAATGCCTCAAATGTAACCAGGGAATGAAATTAACCTCCGAGGAACCCTGCAACAAGCAGTTACCTACGCCCAAACCGATAACTCCGACCTTGAATACTTCGATACCGACCTTTACATTTTCTCTGGACCTCGCGAGCCCAATGCCAACTCCGACACAAACAGTGATGATATGGTCCTAGAAGACTCGGATGAACCTTTCACCTTGGGAGGCTACCCCAGTACCAAATCCGAACAGCAACTAGACGTGTTGCACATTGGCGACCCCCCGTATTGACTCCGACGCAGACGCGGATTCGTTCTTCGGATTTGAGGATCTTCAGCCCAGCAGACATGACATCCCAACTCGTGAGTGCAGGATGATGCTGCAGCCTGAAACCAAGAGACAGAGACCGGTACAAGCCCACAGAGAGCGGTCTGCTGCCACACAGAGCGTGGTCCACGCATCGCTCAGGGTTCCCGACTCTACGAAAGAAGACACGCAAGACTCGACACCGCAGTCCTTGCACGAACAAGAAGTGACTCCAGTGTCACAAGCCTCCACAGCGAGCTCGTGGACAGACTCCATGATAGAAGAAACGCAAGACTCCAGAGCGCAGTCCTTGCACACACAAGACGTGACTCCAGTGTCACAAGCCTCCGCAGCAAGCTCGTGGACAGCCTCCACGATAGAAGCAACGCAAGACTCCGAAGCGCAGTCCTTGCAGGAACAAGACCATGAGGGTCTAGCAACCTCCTCTGACCAACTAGCGGCAGGCGATGCAAGTCTGCCATGCTCAAGTAAACAGCAAGAAGACTATGACAGTCTACCACGCTCCAGTGCACAGCAGGATGACCATGACAGTCTATCATGCTACAGTGAAGAACAAAGCGACGATGACAGTCCAAGCCCAAATGAAGGACAACAGCAAGACAATGACAGTCCACCCACATTGTTTGCGCCATCAGATGAAGACTCTGTCAATTTACCCAACCCAAGTGAACAACAAGCAGTTACTGAGGCTCTACCCACGGTATGCGAGATGAGCGACGACAGCATCCCACTTCCCATGCAAGATGTGCAAAGTGGCAGACCTCAGCTAGTGTGTATGGAGGCACTCGACGATCACTGTGAGACCACTGGTGACTCCGGTAACACCATGATACTTCCACCCTCATTCGCTCGAACCTCTCCACACGTCAATGCATTCCCGCATGTTCCGACTCCAGACGTGCAGCTTCAAGAAATCTCAGCTGACTCCAGTGAAGCTGCTAAGACTATGGACGGGGAGTATCAACAAACCAACACTGACTCAGTTAAAACAGACAAGACTCCAGATGAGGAGCAATCAAACGCCGACTCTGATTCACGTGGGCTGGACTTTACTCCAGACAGGGAGTGCCGCAACCTCAGTGATGGCACGCTCAGGGTGACAGCAGATGCCACAATGACAGGAGATGGATCACTTAACAGTTACACTGGGTCAGTAATAACAAGCAGCGGCTACAGTCCAAGAGGAATACACCAATATTCACCACAGCTATATCCACACATTTCTTTCCACACTAGCACTGCAGCCAATGACAGCTCATGCGGGACAAACCCAGTATTCAGGCATGCAGCAGCAAGCAGTCTATGCAGCATATTCTCAAACAGGCCAGCACTACGGATTGCCCACTAATGGAATCAAGACCGAAGGAGGACTACCGCAAGTGCAGTCTGCACTACAGACTAGATTTTTTAGTTACAGCCCAGGATTTGCTGCACCACAGCCTGGCCAGACGGCATATTCCTATCAGATGCAAGGTTCTAGTTTCACACCATCGCCGGTATTTATGCGAGCAGCAATTCTGTTTCCAATTCGACAAGCTTCAACGGTTCTCAGCAGGGTCACCCTTCCAGCACAGCACGTGGCCAGAACCAGTATGTACAGTCTTATCCAACTTCAACATATGGCACATCCATGACCTCGAATGATACTGTTGATGGTACCTCTTCAATGTCCACACCTTATCAGCTACAAGATGCCATCCGACAGCACCATCACAAACATCGAAAAAAGAAAGGGACTCCAAATCAGACAGCGAAGTGATTTGACCGCTTCTTGGTTCCTGTGGCACAGGGACGTTGATGGCGTTCATAACCAAGAGAGACATTTGACCATGATGATTGATGGTTTATGGACTCACACGAATGATTTGGACTTATTGTTTAATCACTGTTCCCATGACATGTATATACCTTATCTTATCTACCTGTTCTTTCTTCAATTTTCTTAAAGTGTACAGAAAATATAAACATATAAAAAAGGGGGATGTGGTGGTGTGCATCAATGTAAATACATGTAGGCTAGCTAGACACTAGAGGGAGCACTAGAAACATCACAAACACACACTCAACCAATAGATCAAGTAGATAGGACACGGCCAATAGACATTCACGATGCACACGGAGGTGACACGACCACAGGGGGGCATTACACCAACTCATATATAAAGGACACCACACACATGATCTGCCTCTTTCCAGTGGAGACAGTCAGTGAGAAGAGACATAGGGTTGATTCAATATTACACCCACCACGTGGATTGCAGCAACTGGTTCGTCAGTCTGGGTAGCTATAGTAGGATTAGCAGTAGTGTCGAACCCGAATAATAGAAGTGTAAATAGTTTAATAAACGTGTTGAAGTTATCTCCACGTCTGAACCTTCCTTTGTCAAGTGCACCACAAGGAAGCCGCTGATGTTACACCTACAACACAACAATTCACCCACCTTATTCAAATCATCAATTAATGGGTACCTGAGCTCATTGGCAGTCCATTCGACTGCAATATTGGGTGCTGTACGCAATAATAGTTTCAGTGTGCGGGGAAAACGTTAGGTGGGAAACCTGTTTTTTTCTATGGTGCAATAACCCTCATGAGACCCCCAGGGGACAACCCAATTGCTCTCCCTATGGGACTCGTGGTCGGAGCTTCCCCGCTAATGGGCGTCCATCAGCTGGGGCTCATACAATTAACCTTTAAAAGCCGGCCCAGATTGGGACCGGCATGATTGATAGTCCCAGTTGGCACCTTTGTGCTTTTTTTTTGGCTGTAAATAAACTGCCATTTTGATTCTCCTTCTCAGATCTTCTAAGCGTTTATATATGGTTGTCTGTCATGCCAGGTTTAAATACTGCAGTTGGGTACAGTGTTTGAATTCAGCAGTCCTTCCTGCTGCGTGAGTCATGTGTGTTGTTATTCTTGGATGGTGTGTATTGTGTCATCTGTAGGCGTTTCAGTGCTGAATGTTGAGAATGGTGCTACTGGGTGCTTCATCTGCACAGCAGTCTTTATGCTGGGATCAGCATGGGGAAAGTGCAGTGGTGTCCATGGGGGATACATCCTTCAGTGGGGGGTAAGAGGAGGAGATGGAGAGGGAGAAGGACAGATGGTCAGAGGCAGGAAACCTGGGGAGGCATTGCGCCCGACCTACACAGGAGCAAGCGGCTGTGGGGGGGGGCAGGATGCTGTAACCATGGAGAAACATAGAAAGTAGTAATGGCAGTAGACCATTCGGCCCTTCAAGCCAACCATTTTTGTGATCATGGCTGATCATCCAACTCAATAACCTGTTTCCACTTTCCCCCATATCCTTTGATCCCTTTATCCCCAAGAACTATATCTAACTCCTTCTTGAAAACATACAATATTTTGGAACTGCTTTCTGTGGTAGCGAATTCCACAGACTCACCACTCTCTGGGTGAAGAGATTATTTTAATTAGGTCCTAAATGGTTTACCCCATATCCTTAGAATGTGACCCATGGGTCTGGACTCCCTTGCCATCAGGAACATCCTTCCTGCATCTACCCTGTCTAGGCCTGTTAGAATTTTCTAGGTCTCTATGAGATTCCCCTCATTCTTCTAAACTCCAGCGAATATAATCCGACCCGACTCAATCTTTCCTCATACGTCAGTCCCGCCATCCCAGGAATCAGTTTGGTAAACCTTCACTGCACCCCCTCTAGAGCAAGAACATTGTTCCTCAGATAAGGAGACCAAAACTGCACACAATATTTCAGGTCTCACTAAGGCCCTGTAAAATTGCAGCAAGACAAGCCATCCCTGCTCCTGTACTCAAATCCTCTCGTTATGAAGGGCAACAGACCATTTGCTTTTTTAAAACCAACTGCTGCACCTGCATTTTAGCGACTGGTGTACAAGGACACCCAGGTCTCCTTGCACATTCCTCAATGTATAACCATTCAGATAATAATCTGCCTTCCTGTTTTTGCTATCAAAGTAGATAACCTCACATTTATCCGCATTATGCTGCATCTAATAATAATAATATGCCATTCATTTGTCCACTCACTCAACTTGTCCAAACCACACTGAAGCATCTCTGCATCCTCCTCACAGCTCACCCTCCAACCCAGCTTTGTGTCATCTGCAAATTTGGAGATATTACATTTTGTTCCTTCATCTAAATCATTAATATATATTGTGAATAGCTAGGGTCTGAGCACTGATCCCTATAGTACCCCACTTGTCACGCCTACCATTTGGAAAAAGATCTGTTAATTCCTACTCTTTGCTTCCTGGCTGCGAACCAGTTTTTATCCATCTCAGTACACTACTCGCAAATTCCACGCGCTTTAATTTTACACACTCAGGTCTTATGTGGAACTTTGACAAAAGCCTTCTGTAAGTCCAAATAAACCATATTCACTGGCTCCCCCTTGTCGACCTACCAGTTACTTCTTTGAAGAATTCCAGTAGATTTATCAAGCATGATTCTCCTTTTGTAAATCCATGCTGATTCTGTCCGATCCAGCCACTGTTTTCCAAGTGCTCTGCTATTAAATCTTTTATAACAGACTTTGGCATTTTCCCCACTACCGACATCAGGCCAACTGGTCTCGCATGGAACAATGCCTTATCCTCCCAGGCGAGTATACAGGACGAGAATGGGTTACCTTCAAAAATCTGAGACACAGTGCCTGTCAAGAGCCACTGTACCCTCTTTGTATGACATGCCGGTCGTGGACATTGCTTCCACCTGCAAGGGGGGGTGGGGGGTTGGGAGGGTGCAGGGTGGGACCCAATGCCAGTGACCATGAAGGTCACTGTGGCCTAGAATTCTTTTGCAACTGGATCTCATCAGGCTGCATATGGAGACCTCAGTGGAATAATGCAACCTGTTGCCCAGCACTGCATGAACGATCTTTACCACTGCAATATTCCAAAGGGTAAGGTCAGTGGATTACATTCTCCATGGATCCCTGCAGCCAATTTGAATGAGCCAGAAGATTCACGGCACTAGCAGGTTTCCCTGGTTTTCAGGGAATGATAGACCACACACATCACTAGAAAGGCTCCAGCAGGCCAGTCCTGCACATTAATAAACGATATTTAAATGTGACCACCATCAGAGAATTATACAGCTCTGCGCAAAGTACCTAGGCAGCAGCCATAGCTCCTACATTCTCAGGAACCCTCAAGTGTCAGACATGTTTACTGGATGTGATGCCCTGGATGGATGGCTGCTGGGCGATAAGGGCTACCCTTTGAAGAAATGACTCTTAATGCCACTGAGGATTCCTAGGATGCAGAGAGGAGGTACAATGATAGTCACGGCACAACCAAGGCCATCGTAGAGTAGACAACTAGGCTCCTAAAGATGAGGTTCTGAAGTTCGATACCTAGATGTCCCTCCTTCCTGACATGTTCCCAGCCAGAAACCTACCCGACAGAAGATACTTGGTGACCTGCCGTATTATTTGATATCCTGAGATCAGTGGGGGTGGAAATCAGCCAGTCTCTCACTGCCAGCGTTGTATTCCAGATTTATTAACTTAATTTAAATTGCATCAGTCACCACGGTGGGACTTGAACATTAGCCTGGGCCTTTGGATTTCTAGTCCAGTGACATTACCATCTCTCCTTAAAGTTTTCTGCTTCAATGCAGGCCGAGCACTGTGGAGCTGGAGGGACACAATATTTTGACCAGGAAATTCCTTGTCGACATAGGAGATGAAATAAATCCTGTCGGAGACACCAATATCAAATGTTAGAATAAAGTAAAGGCAACTTTTAGAGAACAGCTACAAGAATGAGCACAGAATTTATTTCAATTGTTGGTCAGTGAGAAATAAATTATCAAAAAACAAAAAAACTTTCAAAATTTGTTCTGAGAGGAAAATCACACTCTGAACAATCGCTACAAACTTATAAAAATAAAAGTTTTAAAGTTGAAACCAGTAGGTCTTCAGAAGAGGAGGATTAGTTTTCCCTATTTGAATATCCCTCCACAGCGGTCGCTGAGCGACTGTTTCCTTGGTGACGACGCAAAGGCGTAGTGGGCGGGGCCTATCCCTGCGCGTGCGCAGCGGATGGGAGGTTCCATTCCAAAGTCTTTGGGCAGCCAGGGCGAGCGCGTGCGCATTACAAGGGAGCCCGATGTCCGCTCTCCGTGGGGGAGAGGGGAGGCGGGAGCAGGAAGAGAGAGAAAGAGAGCCAGGAGTCAAACGCTTGCGCTGTAGCAGTGAGTCGGACTCCTCACGCGTGCGCAGTAGAAGTGAAGGGTCGGCGCGCCGGCCAGGCCAGCCGAGCGTCCAGCGCGTGCGCACTAGAGAGCTTCTGAAGCGTCCGCCTTGGCGGGGAACCGGGCGTCCGACGCGTGCGCAGAAAGAGGGGAGTTGGGCGTCCGACGCGTGCTCTGTGGAGGGGAGTTGGGCGTCCGACGCGTGCGCAGTGTAGGATTGGTGGGAAGGGGGGAGGGGCGTTTCTAACGGCCGCGGCGGTGCCGCTTGTCAGTGAGAAGCGAGCAGTCAGTCGGTGGCTGGGCCTGGGAGGAGGGAAAAGGGCAGCAGCAACAGCAGGAGGTCGCGCACAAAAGGCCGACAGCCAGCCTTGACAGCAGCGGCTGAGCCATCATGACACGTTGTTCCTTTAAAAACATTGTTGACTGACGGACGGACCGGGTTGCTCGTTCCCAGGGCCCAGCCGGCCATTTTATTGTGTTGTGAGGTAAACTCCCATTCATTGGAGCGCCGGCGGCTGAAGGCCGCGCCTGAGGGAGGCGGCCGCCGAGCTCGATTCATGCAGCCGTCCGACAGGCTGGGCTGAGCCGCGGCGGCGGCGGAAAAACACCCTCGGCGGAACAGAAGATCACCCGTTGGATATTTATTAATTCTGTGGGGAAATTCTGCGATTTAAACATATATGGAGATGGTGGATGTGGATTTCAGTGGCTGCGGGGCATCTGGAGACAGCAGCAGAAAGATGCTGGAGCTGACTGACTCTGACTGCGCCGAGGTTGTACCTCTGGAGCTGTACGATTCATCCAGGGCCAAAATAGCCGCCAATCTGGCGTGGATCTTTTCCAAAGCATACGGAATAGGTAAAACGGGCATTTTCTAAACGTTGACGACTTCGATATGTCTTGTACATAACGTTTTTTGAGTCTTTTCAGGGACGTTGTATCCGGCCCTCTGCTTCATCACAGACAAAAGGGTGGGGGGGGGGGGGGGGAAAGTGGGTTTGGCAAGACACGATTCTTTGAATCCTGACATTTGCGATGAAGGGTTAAAATATGCAACTGGCTCTCCTCTTAGACAAATGCTCTGTAAAAGGGATATTTCAAAGCAGCAGCAGAAAGTATGAATGGATCCCTCTCAGCACTATTTAACAACACCAGGATTTGGGGATTAGTTTCAGAGCTGTGAATAGCTGCTTAGATTTTTGATTGAAGAGGAACTATTGATTTGGAACATTTGACTGTAGTACTTGGCAAACCTTCCAGTAGAATTCGTATCTACAATAATCAGACTTCCTTAAACGCATGTGTTTCTTTTTGCTCCCCATTCCATATTGACGCAGGTCCTATTTGGTCAGATAGGTAGATGTCTTTCTGAAGGAAAATATTTGGTGTCTAGAAAAATGTGAAACATAGGTGAGCAAAGGCAGGTATCAACTTCTTCAGTGTGGGCACAAGGAATGGGTTAAAAAATGTGAAATATTTGGATGATTTATGGCATTAGGCAGCAAAGAAATGTAGAACTACTTGTAGCACAATCAATCACTCACGAGACGAGATGAGAAGGAGTTAATCAATGGCTTTGTTACGCAGACTTGTTCCCCAGCAGCACAGTTACAGAATGATCCGGCGTCTATCCACCAATAGCCTCTCGGCATCACAGGGTACCATAATACCCCTAATGCATACCACCACATTCACCCCTTGTTAAAAAATAACCCGGCGGGGGTAGTGGGCCGTATGGTGGTAGGGGTTTACAGAATCTGTACCTGGGATGCCACTAACACAGTGACTATGCTCCGATATCAAACTACTAGCACTATTTACAATGCTGCTTTTACTGGGCAACTGAATTATTTACAGAGGCATTTCTTGCTTTGCTATAATGATTCGGTGAGTCGAATGGGCGCCCTGGTCGTCCTCCCCGATCGTCTCAGCCCCGGCGGTGATGCAGGCGCTGGCTCGGGCACCGTCGTCTCTGGGAGTGTAGCAATGTCTCTTCCTGCTTCACTACCCCTAGGCGGGGCCGGGGGAAGGACCGATCCACCCGGGAAGGGGGCGGCTCTGGGGCGCGCCGGTGAGAGGGAGGGAGTGATTGGTGTTGTGGGGGGGGGGGGGGGGGGTGGTGTGTGTGTGCGCCAGGTCCCGCAGAGAGACTGTGTCCTGTCGGCCGTCGGGGTACGCCACATAGGCGTACTGAGGGTTCGCGTGGAGGAGGTGAACCCTCTCGACCAATGGGTCCGATTTGTGTACCCGCACATGTTTTCGGAGCAGGATGGGTCCTGGGGCTGGCAGCCAGGTCGGGAGTGACGTTCTGGAGGAGGATGTCCTAGGGAAGACAAGGGGGCGTTCGTGAGGTGTTTGATTTGTTGTGGTACACAGCAACGACCGGATGGAGTGAAGGGTGTCCGGGAGGTCTTCCTGCCAGAGGGGGACTGTGAGATTTCTGGACCGTAGGGCCAGCAGGACGGTCTTCCAGACCGTTCCGTTCTCCCTCTCTACTGTCCGTTACCCCGAGGGTTGTAACTGGTCGTCCTGCTCGAGGCAATGTCCTTGCTGAGCAGGAATTGACGCAGTTCGTCGCTCATGAAGGAGGACCCCCATCGCTATGTGTGTAGGCGGGGAAACCGAACAGTGTAAAGATGGTGCAGAGGGCTTTAATGATCGTGCCCGCGGTCATGTCGGGGCAGGGGATGGCGAATTAGAAACTGGAGTACTCGTCAACCACGTTCAGGAAGTACGTGTTGCGGTCGGTGGAGGGGAGGGGGCCTTTGAAGTCCAGACTTGAGGCGTTCAAAGGGATGGGGAGCCTTTATCAGGTGCGCTTTATCTTGGCTGTAGAAGTGTGGCTTGCACTCTGCGCAGATTTGGCAGTTCCTGGTGGCTGTTATGACCTCGATGGAGTAGGGCAGGTTGCGGGTCTTCACGAAGTGATGGAACCGCGTGACCCCCGGGTGCAGAGGTCCTCGTAGAAGGTTCGGAGACGGTCCACTTGTGCATTGGCACATGTACCGCGGGATAGGGCATCAGGAGGCTCGTTTAGCTTCCCGGGACGATACAAGATCTCATAGTTATAGGTGCAGAGTTCGATTCTCCACCGCAAGATCTTGTCGTTCTTGGTCTTGTCCCGCTGTGCATTATCGAACATGAAGGCAACCGACCGGTCAGTGAGGAGAGTGAATCTCCTGCCGGCCAGGTAATGCCTCCAAAGTCGCACAGCTTCCACTATGGCCTGGGCATCCTTTTCCACTGAGGAGTGGTGGATTTCTGAGGCATGGAGGGTGCATGAGAAAAAAGCCACAGGTCTGCCCGCTTGGTTGAGGGTGGCTGCCAGAGCTACGTCGGACGCGTCGCTCTTGACTTGGAAGGGGAGGGCCTCGTCGATGGCGTGCATCGTGGCCTTTGCAATATCCGCCTTGATGCGGCGAAGGCCTGGCGGGCCTCTGTCGACAGGGGAAAGACAGTGGACTGAATGAGCGGACGTGCCTTGTCCGCGTAGTTGGGGACCCACTGAGCGTAATAAGAGAACAAGCCCAGGCAGCGTTTCAGGGCCTTGGAGCAGTGCGGGAGGGGGAACTCCATAAGGGGGCGCTTACGTTCTGGGTCTGGGCCTATAACTCCGTTTCGCACCACGTAGCTGAGGATGGCTAGCCGGTAGGTGCTAAACACTCATTTCTCCCTGTTGTATGTGAGATTCAGGGCGTTTGCGGTCTGGAGGAATTTTCGGAGGTTGGCATCGTGATCCTGCTGGTCGTGGCCGCATATGGTGACGTTATCGAGATACGGAAACGTGACCCGCAAACCGTACCGGTCAACCATTCCGTCCACCTCCCGTTGAAAGTCCGAGACCCCATTAGTGACGCCGAATGGAACCCTTAAAAAGTGATAGAGCCGCCCATCTGCTTCAAAAGCAGTGTATTTGCGGTCGCTCGGGTGGATGGGGAGCTGGTGATAGGCGGACTTAAGTTCCACCGTGGAAAAGACCTTGTACTGTGCAATCCGATTGACCATGTCGGATATGCGGGGGAGAGGGTACGCATCCAGCTGCGTGTACCTATTGATGGTTTGACTATAATTTATGACCATCCTCTGCTTCTCCCCGGTATTTACAACTACCACCTGAGCTCTCCAGGGACTATTGCTGGCCTGGATTATACCTTCCCTCAGCAGCCGTTGAATTTCTGACCGGATAAAGGTTCGGTCCTGGGCACTGTACCGTCTGCTCCTAGTGGCGACGGGTTAGCAATCCGGGGTGAGGTTCGCAATCCGGGGTGAGGTTCGCAAACAGGGAAGGCAGGTCGACCTTGAGGGTTGCGAGGCCGCAGATAGTGAGTGGAGGTATAGGGCCGCCAAATTGAAACATTAAACTCTGGAGGTTGCACTGGAAATCCAACCCCAGGAGTGCGGCAGCGCAGAGGTGGGGAAGGATGTAAAGCCGATAGTTCTTGAACTCCCTCCCCTGCACCGTGAGGTTCGCGATGCAGAACCCTTTGATCTCTACAGAATGGGATCCTGCTGCCAGGAAAATCTTTTGATTACTCGGGTGAATCGGAAGGGAACAGCGTCTTACCATATCGGGATGTATAAAACTCTGTGCTCCCAGACTGGATCAGGCAGGGCGTCTCGTACCCGTTTATAAATACCGTCGTTGTTGCCGTCTGGAGCGTTCGGGGCCGCGATTGGTCCAAGGTCACCAAAGCCAGTCGCTGTTGCTGCATCGGGGCGTTTTCCTCAGGCCCCATGGGGCCGTCCATCCCGGGGTCCTTAGCCGTCAGCCAAGGTGGCGGCGTCCACGGGTCGCACACGGTCGGGGGTGGACAAGATGGCGCCACGCATTGATCGCAAGTGGCCGGAGGAGCACAAAATGGCGGCGCCCATCCCTCCTGCATGGAGTCCGGGACCCAAGATGGCGGCACCCGGTGGCCGCACATGGATCGTTGGGGGGGTTGAGGTTAGGATCCTGGTTCTCCCCCGGAGATTGCGGCGACCCCCTGGGCCTGGCACACTGCTACAAAGTGCCCCTTTTTGCTGCACCCTTTACAGAGGGCTGAGCGGGCCGGCAGCGCAGTCGGGGGTGTTTCGCTCGACCACAAAAGTAGCAGCGGGGCTCACCCGGGTGATCGGGCGCTCTGGCAGCACAGGCCTGCGAGGGGTTCGGTTGCGGCGGGGGTCCACGGTGCCCAACGGGCTGCCGCGCGGTCGGGGGCGTAGGCACGGGCGTTCTGCGATGCCACATCGAACGAGGCAGCGAGGGCCCGTGCCCCCTTGAGGCCTAGTGCATCTCTTTCCAGCAATAACTGGCGAATTTGGGACGAAAGCATACCTGCTACAAAAGCATCCCGAATCACTAGCTCCGTATGTTCATTAGCCGGAACCGGTGGGCAGTTGCAATTTCTCCCCAGTATTAGCAGCGCTCTGTTGAATTCGTCCAGCGATTCCCCGGGGATTTGCCGTCTCGTCGCGAGCTGGTGGCGTGCGTAAACCTGGTTGACGGGCCGAACATAGAGTCTTCTCAGCATGGCGAGCGCCTCCTGGTAATCGTCCGCATCTTCGATGAGAGTATAAATTTCCGGGCTCACCCTGGAATGCAGGACCAGCATTTTCTGGTCTTCTGTAGGTACGCAGGTGCCCATTCGGAGGTATCCTTCAAAACACGCTAACCAGTGTTTAAAAGTGGCCACTGAATTTGCTGCCTGGGGGCTGATTGGCAGACACTCCGGAGTGATTCGGAGCTCCACGTTCTTTAAAGTTTGCGTAATAAATTGTAGCGTAATCAATCACTCACAAGACGAGATGATACGGGAGTCAATCGAAGGCTTTATTACGCAGACTTGTTCTCCAGCAGCACAATTACAGAATGCGGCTGCTGGGAGAACCCGGGCTCTTATACTCCACCTTACTGGGTGGAGCCAGTAGGCGGCTGATCCAATCGGGACCCGGCGTCTATCCACCAATAGCCTCTCGGCATCACGGTACCGTAATACCCCAAATGCATACCACCACACTACTGAGGTGATGGCAGGACTGACTTCCTTTTCAGATGGGAAAGCATGCATATATAAATGCAAAGCTACATTTTTATGCAGGGGAAGAGTTACTATAGAAGTGTTATTATGGTATTGGACTCAATCCTAGAGAGACCACCGTTCACATTCCACCCATGGTGAGTTACATGGAATTTGTAACAAAACATTCAGCCGACTAGTCTGTTTTATACTCTGTACAAGCCACTGGGAAATTAAAATATAGTGAGTTTTTGCCCTTCTGCTTCATGGGAGTTTTCTGTTTTGCCGTGGCTTGACATTATCTAACCCTATCAGCCTATGCTTCTATCCCTTTCATCCTCAGAATTTGTCTAGCTTCCCCTTAAATGCACCTTTGCAGTTAGTTCACTTCAGCAAAAACCTGCATTTAATGCAGTAAAACATTTTAAGGTGCTTCTTAGAAGTGTTTCCAAACAAAATTTGGCAGTCAGTCATGTAAAATGTCAGGGAGGTCGAGGTGGGTTTTAAAGTTAATCTTAAAGGAAAAAAGGATAGAGTGGCGGATAATGACAGAATTCCAGAACCTTGGGCTCAGATAGTGTTGAAGCGATTAAAGTTGCGGACCAGCAGGAGGCCAGAATTGAAGGAATGCAGGGATCGGAGGGCTGTAAGGCTGGTGAGGTTACAAAGATTGGGAGAGACAAGGCATTTGAAAAGAAAGATGGAAATGTTATAATCGAGGAGTTGCTTAACCAGGAGCGAATGTAGGTCAGCGAACATGGGATGATGACTGGATGTAACTTGATGCGGACAGCCCCTTAGGATCAAGGGCGACATGCTCCCTGTCTGCCCCCCATAATCGTCCGCTGCTTCCTGCAGAAAAAGTTCACTGACTAATAATCTTTTGAGAGAAAAATTCTCCTAATTTCATCTCCTCTTAAAAGAGAGACCGTTTATTCTTAAGCTGTGTCCCTTAGTACTCGTCTCTTCTGGTACCCACACTATCAATTCCCCTCAGGATCTTGATATGTTTCAATAAGACCACCTCTAATTCTTCTAAATTCCAATCGGTATGGCCCAGTATGTTCAACTTTTCTTCAAGGATAAGCCATTTCATCCCCAGGGATGAGTCGCATGAATCTTCTGTGTACTTCCCCTAATGCAATTATATCCGTACTTAAATAAGGAAGCCAAAGCTGCACACAGGACTCCAGATGTGGTCTCACCAAGGACCTGTGCAGTTGCACATACATATATATATATATGTATGTGTGTGTATGTATATATATATATATATATATACATATATATATATATATATGTACATACACACACCCCTAGACAAATGACATGTCCTGCCCAGTGGAGCTGATTTTCAGTAATGAGCCCCATGATGCTGGTTACGTTGACTTGGGAGATGATGCTGTTGTTGGACCATCTTCCTTGTCGCCATATGTGGAGGATCCTGTGAAGGCACCACTGGTGGTACTTCTCCAGTGCTTTCATATGCCTGCTATATGCTGTCCAAGTCTCTGAAGGGTATAGGAGTGCAGGGATCACGGATGTCTGGGTGAACCATGACTAGTCTACTCTTTCTGTACTTCTACAAAGAATTCTATGAAGTGCATGTCTTTTTTTTGGAATCTGTGCTAACTAGATTTTTTGCTATTTCTGGTTTACAGATGTTTTTCTACTACATCACTTTGTAAATTTCCATTCTCCTGCCACAAGTATCAAGTTTATTGATGTATAGTTTCCTGTACTTGTTCTATCTAACATTTTAATATAGGAATAGCTGTCTGTTCACCCACTGGCACTCTTTTGTTACCCGTTAGCGTGCACAAGTGTAGAAGTTGTGAAGTGGAAGTAGTAAATCTGGTAGTTTGTGAACTGACAACAGGAAAAAAAATGATTGCAAAACTGCCTGTTTGTCATTAAAATCCAACTGCTTTGTTAATGTCCTTCTGGGAACGAAACCAGCTATCAATTGCTGTGTGATTTCAGTCCCACTGTTAATGCATTCAGGGTAATTAGGGTGGATAATAATTACTGCCTTTGCCAGTGTCACCCACATACTCGAGAATATATAAAAATCGACCACTCCTGGTTTCCTGGATCCCTTATAAATCTGTTGGGAGTCATTGCAATATGTTGACATTTTACTTCAGTAAAGGGCCACTAATTCATTAATGTGAACATTCTGAACTTGCAGGAGAAGTTAACTTGTAATACATATTTACTTGAAGAAT